>NC_048600.1:109072484-109299984 GCF_003668045.3 Cricetulus griseus
CTTTCCTTTTCCCAGTCCTAACTCTTCTCATCCTTGGAAGCAGCCCCTCATCCACTATCTTACCCCCACAGTGTGTATGGCTACATGGGAAAGGCAGAGGACTAGTGTCTGTTTTAACAGTTCTGCCTTTGGGAGGTACTGACATGTCATGAGATATAATGTCTGGATTATAAGTCAAAAGGAGTATGTGTCATTAGTCTTAGGCAAACAAGTCTGGTTGAACATTAAGGATTATTCAGGTGAGGCCTTGTCAGAATAAACAAGTCAATGCTCTCTGGGAGTAGATTCAACTTTGGTCACAGGACATTTATTGTCACAAGAAATTTATTGTTTGTGTGCTCGAGGTAACCTGAGGAGCAAAGAAGACAGATGGAAAGCAGAGGCAGCCATACAACAAGATCGTTTGGTTTTGGGTTTTTTGTTTTGTTTTATTCACTTTTTTTTTTAAGATTTATTTATTTATCATATATACAGTGCTCTGCCTGCATGCCAGAAGAGGGCAACAGATCTCATTATAGATGGTTGTGAGCCACCCTGTGGTTGCTGGGAATTGAACTCAGGACCTCTGGAAGAGCCGCCAGTGGTCTTAACCACTGAGCTATCTCTCCAGCTCTTTTGTTTTGTTTTGTGTTGGAGCCAGCTGAAGAGTCGACTGAGATACCTGAATAGGGGCACAAGGATTTAAAAAACAACAACAAAAACAAAACAAAGGAGATAGAGCAGAGTCTGGAGGGCTGTCAGTCAATACTGAAGCTCCGAGTGCATTTCCCAGCCTGTTTATATACAACTTTAAGGCAGAGGGAGTGATGCAAAAGTTATACTCAGAACTTTGCAGACACTCACACAGCATAGGCAGGTGCTCTTTAAGAAGACCACATCCTTGTGCCATCCTTGAGTCAGGAAAAAGACAGTCTCATCGCTCACAATGTACCTCCTGCTGGCATCATCAGCTTAAAATCCTGCACTTGGCAGAATACTGTGTTCACCTCCACAGGCTTTATCAAAACACTCTCTTGGCTCCCAATGCTCAAGGAGCAAATGAGCTTGACCTCTCTTGACCCTTAAGTCAAGGTGGACTCCGTATTCAGAATGGAGTCACTGTGGGTTCCCACAATTCCCCTTTTTCATTTTTTAAGATTCCAAAGATCTCTCAGATGACTGTACCTGTTTTAGGTCGTTCCTTTTGCATACCAGTCTTAGCCATCATGGGAGCATGAATTCCATCATTCATGTGCTGTCTTAGGTTGATAGGAGGCAAAAAAAAATTTACCTGTCTTTGACTACCAACCTCTAGAATTAAGGGAGTGTGAGGAATTTTACTCCGTGAAGTTCCAAGCCCACTTTCCATAAGGAGGTCATGATCAGCTTGAAGACTATAGGCAAACAGATTATGCCTAATAGAACTCCTGCTCCGAGAAGTGTAACAGTACTTAAAAGTGAAATGAATGACGCCCTTTTAAACTGTTCCAAAAATCTCACTTAGCCATCTTTATCTCCATAATCTCTGGGTATAACTTAGCCAAAGCGAAGGATACGTTAGCACCAAGCCAGATCCCTCTAAGATGTGCTTTAACTCTTTCCCATCCAATAGTTCTTCCATTGTATATGGAAGATGTAACACAAATTCATTCATAACTAGCATGACATTTTTGTTTGTTTGTTTTTTGAGACAGGATTTCTCTGTGTATCATGTGGAGCCTTTCCTGGAACTTGCTTTATAGAGCAGGCTAGCCTCGAACTCACAGAGATCTGCCTGCCTCTGCCTCTCGAGTGCTGGGATCAAAGGCGTGCGCCACCACCACCTGGCCTGCATGACAGTTTAAATGCATTCTAATTTTCAGGCTCTGGAAGCTCACTCCCAAAAATTGTACCACTTCATAGAAGGCATTCAATTTATACTCATTTTTACATCTATATCTTCCTATACATCCAAAGTTAAAGACACATTTAACATACCCTTTGGTCTGAATAGATTAAGACAAGGCTACTGAAGCAACAGAAGCTACATCAATCCAAGCAGTAAGAGCTGTAATTCCTGCTATAAACAATCCAACCATATGCTTAGGTCTACTCAGAGCTTTCTTAAATTCTTCAAGCACTTGTAACCCTTTATCATCACACCATGGATCACTCACTTTCACAGGTTGCAAAAACAAAGGAGGGTAGTCTTCTTTTTTTTTTTTTGTATTTTATTTACTTTGATGTTTTACCTTCATGTATGTCTGTGTGAGGGTGTCAGATCCTCTGGAACTGGAATTATAGACAACTGTGAGCTGCCATGTGGGTGCTGGGAGTTGAACCTGGGTCCTCTGGAAGAAGAGCCAGTGTTGTTAACCTCTGAGCCATCTCTCCAGCCCAGGAGGGTAGTCTTAACACCACAATCCCTGTATGATTGTCCCGCGCTATATTCTCGCCTGCAAGAATCACACAGGACATTCGGATCCTTCTGCAGGAAAGCTTTAATGCATCTTGAGAGAGGAGAGCATAAGCTTACCAGAGCGGAGACCCCGAGCCAAGAATCCCGTCCCCTAATAAAGGCTGGCAGCCCCGCCTGGGACGTGTCACCCTATGAATGGCTTCAGCTCCTCAGGCCATATGAGCCACGGGATAGGCAGAGATCAAGGAAATGGAAAATTACCCAGCGCCTGTGAAATAATTTACATTCAGTGCCTGCAGGCACCATCATTGTAATGGAGAATGCAGGGACGGCTCCCTACAGATCCCCCTTTTTTTATTAATTAATGATAAGGCTTTATATTTTTACAAGCAAATAGGTCACCCATATGTTGAGGGATAGAGGCAGAGGTTGTACCTTCCCAATCAAACATTAAGACTGTGTACAAGAGTCGCCATCAGGCTGTTAGCTTGACCCGAAGCGCTCTCGACCTGTCCTCTGCCGTTTTTCTGGGAAAGGGAGACTAGGGCAGGCAACCCTTATGCAGGACAACATGCCTCCCAGAGAAGCCTGTATACTGGGCAACTCTCTGTGCGATGCCTTGCTCAACATCCCTCATGGGCTGCTCAAACCAGGCACTCTACCCTGTGCAATGAGCCTAGGCTCCGGGTGTGCAAGAGCTGTCTGGCCGGCGGCCTATTGCTTAAGCATAGTTAGCCAAATATCAGTGGAAGCCCCTTGTTCCAAAGCTACAAGCACTTGGGCGATAACCACCTTGTCTCTCTTAGTTTGAGCCCTGAGCTTACAGACCAGCCAGAGAAGCAACATCAATCCGCAGCAAACGGCTGCACCAAACAATCCCACCTCCACCCATTTCCTTAAAATAGGAGACAGCTGAAGCTATCTATGATGACAATCTCTCCGTCAAGGACAGGAGTTAATCTGGATAATAGCGGCTCTTAACTCCCGGGGAGAGGGTGGAGTTCCGACTTTTGAAGGTCCGAAGGGGCTCTTTGTGTGAGTCTTTCCGGGATCCACAGGGGATTCTCTTCATCCTGTGGAAAAACACATATAGCTCCCCTGGATCTTATGAGAATAGGATCCGGGCCTCTCCAAAGACCAGTTAAGATATCTTTCCATTTTACCATTTCCTTTGGCCTTTCAGGTTCTGAGGTGTGACGCTTGGCCGCAGTATGGCCCTGAGCGTCAATGTTTATGAGGCTTTAAAGCCCCAGGCATTCCAGGCCTCCAAGAAGTGTTGAATAACATGCGCGGCCTTTTCCCCTATCAAAGACTGGGAAAGCCATCTGCAATTTTCTCCGCTCCTCTAATGGTAAAAAGGAGTCAGTACCAAATAATGGGGGTGTTGATGGAAGTACACCCGCTGGATTAACAGGTCTCTTAAATTTACCGGGGTGTGACCGGTTATCCCCTATTTTCTCTCCCTCCTTTTTTGTTTCTTTTTCACCTAGCTGAGCTGTTTCCTCTAAAACTTTATCTCTTGAGCTTTTAGAGTCATCAGAGCTATCAAGATTTAAAGCTTTAAACTTATTTACAGAATCATCTAACAAATTACTCACTCCCTTGTCATTAGACATCCCGGGAGGTCCTTTTTCCTTATTCGTTGCTGTTTCTCTTCTTATACACACTCCCTTGTTATTAGACATCCCGGGAGGTCCTTTTTCCTTATATTTTATTGTTGGGCGCGCCCCATCTCTCACTACATTCGGTTTCTGACATGTAATTCTGGACTTTTTTAAGATTGCTACAACAGTGAGAAAGGTCAAAATGGCTCCTAGTAAAAGCACAGAAGCCTCTACACTAACCTCCCAAAATAGCAACATTCCCAAGCCAAAGTCCAGAAAAGACATACCTCTCCGAATTTACCACCCTGCAGTTCTGAATCCGCCCCGTTAGAGGGGTCTCCGCAGTGCCGGCGATGTTAACAAGTTCCCGGGTTTCGGCACCAGATGTCCCGCGCTATATTCTCGCCTGCAAGAATCACACAGGACATTCGGATCCTTCTGCAGGAAAGCTTTAATGCATCTTGAGAGAGGAGAGCATAAGCTTACCAGAGCGGAGACCCCGAGCCAAGAATCCCGTCCCCTAATAAAGGCTGGCAGCCCCGCCTGGGACGTGTCACCCTATGAATGGCTTCAGCTCCTCAGGCCATATGAGCCACGGGATAGGCAGAGATCAAGGAAATGGAAAATTACCCAGCGCCTGTGAAATAATTTACATTCAGTGCCTGCAGGCACCATCATTGTAATGGAGAATGCAGGGACGGCTCCCTACATATGATTAGTAACAATGGACACACAATTAGTCAAATTACAATTTTCACAACTTACATTGAAATGTGATTCCTCAGTAGAAATGTTTGCACTTCCTACTAACAAAGCATATGGTGTATTAACACAAGCTAAAACAGATCCACTTAATGGGCATCAAGATACGGGAGAAAGGGCAGAATTAACTCCAAAACTCTGAGGTCTTTCTGTTTCTTCCCCCAAAATCCAAAGCCGTAACCAACTTCCACAGGTATGCCTGAGCTGCTCCAGTTCCAGAATGTCAGATACCAGCTGCAGAACCTTTAGCCCAATCATCTTCATTGGTTTGAAGGCTCTCCTCAGGTCTCCTGCCTGATTTTCAGACCAGTCATAAACATTCCTGTCTGTACCAGTGATGTTAAATTGTAGAGAAACCTTAGTTATACATATTCTCCATAATAACATATGGTTACTTCTGGATAGCTATCCTTTCTTTAGGCATCTACACACCCGATGTCTTATGGCTTCTTGAAGATGGGTATTTTCTGTTTTCCTGTAAAGACAAGAACAGAACACTTCCCCAACCTTTGTGAGGTTTCCTGCAAACTTGTGGGATTTACCTTGGTGGATGACTTATCATTTCTCCTCATCAAGAGGTTTCTCCTGTTCAAATCGGATCTTGATCAACTTTGATGGTATCCATAGCTTTTCTTCTGCTGTAGATACAAAGGCAAAACCCCTTCCCTGAGGTCAACACATCCTTGAAGTAAACCAGCTGATTGAGCTCAGAGGTTTTTTCTATTATTCAATGTCTTTCTGCAGCTGTTTTTCCTTTCTCATCAGCATTAAGAAAGTTCAAGGTTAGTAAAGCATTATGCAATCTGTTTGGGGGGGGGCAGTTCTTGGCTCCCCCTGCCTGTTTATTGAGCATTTCCTTTAAAGTGAAATTAGATCTCTCAACAACTGCTTGTCCTTTAGGACTGAATGGTATACCTGTAATATGCTTTATGTTATAAATTTTAAAAACTGTTTCAATTTACTGGAGACATAGGCTGGAACATTGTCAGTTTTTGTGTGTGCAGGTATACCCATAATTGCCATTACTTCTAATAGGTGTGTAATAACAGAATCAGCCCTTTCAGAGCTCAGAGCAGTTGTCCATTGAAATTCTGAAAATGTGTCTAAATCAGTAGAGCATGGGACTCTTAATCCCAGGGTCATGGGTTCATGCCTCACCATGACCAATTGTCATGGTGGGATTAAAATGAGTCCGCCGGACCCAAGATAAATGATAAATAGGCATTTATTAGGAAAATACTTACACACATAGGAGTAAATAACAGCCGTGGTCTTCCTGCTCCAGAAGAAGCAGTCTCTGCCCTTCTGATGCTCTCTGGTGAGTCAGCCCCTCCTCTACCTTATAATTATAATGGGTCAGGTCTGCACCTGAAACCACACCCAAAGGGTATGGCCACCACTACAAGTGGCAAGGCAAGAGGCCACTAAAGTTACTCCACCGGGTTTCTTTACCACAAAGAGGGAATCTCTGAAACAGTAGCTCTCCATATTTCCTATTTCCTGTTCCCCTGGGCAGCAATAAAGAAACACTGAATTGGCAAAGATGACCTCCCTCAGAGGTTTGAGAAATTTATGCTGTCGGTCTACTGAGAAGTCAAGAATAATTAACAGTCACCATAATCTCCTTCCCTTCCTAGACTGCAGGGTGTAATATCAGAGGGTCAGGAAGACAGGTCCAGTAATTCTCACTCCAACACCTCTGGGGAAGCATCAGCAAAATCAGAGCCAACACACCACACCAAGTGCTTAGACAACCACTGAGCTTCATTTTCTTCCTGTGGAAAAACCACAAAAACACCTTCGACCCCCATTTCAAAACAGGGTCTGGGCCCTTCCTATTTCACTTGAGCAAAGGTTGCCCTCCTGCCATCATGCTAAAATCTATCCACAGCAGATTTATATGTGTTGCTCACAAACACCCACATTCAAAAATTTTAAAATAAAGAAGACATAATTCAATATATTATGTGGTGACTGAGGGTATAACTCCCCCTTTTTTATTTTTTGAAGTTGTGTTTTCAAAGTGCCACGGGCACATTCCACAATTCCTTGACCTTGAGGATTATAAGGAATGCCGGTTTTATGCTCAATTTTCCATTGTGAACAAAATTGCTGAAATGCTTTACTAATATATCTGGAGCCATTATCAGTTTTTTTTTGTTGTTGTTTTTGTTTTTGTTGTTTGTTTGTTTGGTTAGTTGGTTTTTTCAAGACAGGGTTTTTCTGTGACTTTGGAGGCTGTCCTGGAACTAGCTCTTGTAGACCAGGCTGGCCTCGAACTCACAGAGATCCGCCTGCCTCTGCCTCCCGAGTGCTGGGATTAAAGGCATGCGCCACCACCGCCCGGCTTCCAATGATTTTTTAATTATTTATTTATTTTTAGTTTATGTGCATTGGTGTTTTGCATGCATGTATTGTGTGTGAGGGTATTGGGTACCCTGGAGGTAGAGTTACAAGCAGTTTGTAAGCTGCCATGTGGTTGCTGGGAATTGAACCTGGATCCTCTGGAAGAACAGCTAATGCTCTTAACCACTAAGCCATCTCTCCAGCCCCCTGCAATGATTTTTTTTAAAGAAACCTAAATAAAATTTAACTTTCTTGGCATATGTGTTTTGCTTGCAAGTGTGTCTTTGCACTACAAGTAGCTGGGCAGGAAGTTAGGTGGAAAAGCCAAACTGAGAACAATGGGAAGAAGCAGGGTGGAGATGGGAGAGATGCCTGCCAGCCGCCCAGGAAGTAAGACATGCTAGAGGACATGTAAAGCCACAAGCCAAGTGGCAATATATAGATGAATAGAAATAGGTTGATTTAAATGTAAGGGTTAGCTAGTAACAAGCCGGAGCTATCAGCCCAGCATTTATAAATCATATTTAGCCTCTGAGTCAGTTATTTGGGACCAGATGGTTGGGACAAGAAAACATCATCTACACATTTGCTGCATTTTGTGACTGCCTTGTTGACTTTAGCTCCAGCTCCTGCTTGATTCTATACTGGCAGGATAGGCAGGAAGGGGTGTCAGTTTACCTGCCTCATCTCACTGCCCTGCAAGGCTGAAGGAAAAAAGATAGGCATTGTTCTAAAAATGCAGTCACTCTGGATTCCAGATACAACAGAGCACTGCAGGACAGAGCAGCCCCAAGGTAAGGCAACACCCTAGAGCAGGTGGGATCTTCTAGTGGGAACCAAATGGACTGCTCCCCTTAGGGGACAGAAGCAACGATTTTGTGAAATACTAGGTATTGAGCCCAGGGCCTCACACATTCTAGGTATCACTCTACAACTGAGCAGCTTCTGGTGTGTTCCTGAAACTGCTGTGTCATTTTACCACCCATCAGTGGCTGCACCTGAAACCGCTATTGTTTCAACTACTGCCCACAGCTCCGAAATCACTTCTGAGTGCCTCTGCTGCTTCATTCAGCCAAGTGTAGTTTTTAACTAAGTATCAGAAGTCAGATATTGGGGTGAAAATCTGATGAGAGAGGTTGAGAAGCAACCGGCTGACCTTCCTCCTTAGCTGGTGACCCAGCAAGAGAGACTGTCTCTTATGCCATCCCAAGCCAAAAAAGACCACCAAACCCAAAGTCCCGCCCTAGTGCTTCCTTTAGACTCCCTCCAACTCTCCATGGCGGCTTCCCGTCAACTAGTTTGGGGCTCTGCCTCTTGACCCAAGGTTTAATCTAATTAATGCAAACTCAAGGTTCACAGTGTGATTCATAATATTGCCATCCATGTGGTTTTTGAGAAAAGGCAGGGTTTGTTCTATTGTCCTGGAACTTGTCCATTAGGTGAGGTTGGCCAGTCAGTAAGATCAGGGATCCTCCTTGTTATTGTTTTGTTTAAAAAGAAGAAAAGAGAAATTGCTGAGACAGACATATTGACTATAAGTTTATTATAAGGCGCGGCAGAATGGGGAGACTAAGAAGAGGAACAGGGGTAAATGGCTGACTGCCATGGACGGTCGCCATAGAGAGACAGAGCGGGAAAACAGAGAGACGAGAGAACACAGAGAGGGGGGGGAGAGAGAGAGAGAGCGTAAAGGGGCAAGGGCCTATCTTTTAAAGGGGTCCTCTGCACCTGCGTGTAGACTTCTTTCCCATGGAACCTTGGGCTGACCAGGGTATTGCCTGAGTGGATTCCACCAGGTAACAGGGGCAGGCCAGCATAATGCCTGAACCTTTCACTCCTGTTTCTGCTTCCCGGTGCTGGGACTATAAGCATGTGATACTATACTCAACGTTTTACCTGGTTTTGGGGTCAAACAGACCCTATCTCAAAACAAAATAAAAAACACAAAAATCAACAGTGCCAGCAAGTTAACGCATTTGATTAAAGCTCTTCCTGTAGGGTAAAAAGGGCCAGTGAAAGAAAACCCTGGCCCTGAGACCAGAGCCAATGAAATACACTCTGCCCCTAACCAATTCAGGAATTGAAAAACCAACCAACCCCTGAGCATGAAATCCAACCAATTTCTGAGTTTGTCCCAAGCTCAGGTTTTGAAACCCTACCAATCCTCATCCTGAAAATCTCCACTTTGGAAAGCTCTGCCCCTAAGAAATCCTATATAAGCCCTTTACCAACCAGTTCAGTCTGAGACTGCCCTTTCATCAGCCTGGCAGAGGCAGCCACTCTTCTGGATTCTTCCTTCTCAATAAATCTCCAGTGAAGTGTGTGGTAACAACTTTCACCTGAGCAGAAATGTAAACACTTGGGCTGGAGTACAGCAGAGCTCTTTCTTGTCAGAGCAGAGCAGAGCAGACCTGCTACATTTCTGCAGGGAAACGCCCTCAGCAGAGCAGAGCTCTAACAATTTGACTGGAACTTTCCCTTGCTGGAACAAAGGGGTACACTGCCGAAGCTAAGCAGAGCTGTCACATTTCTCCAGACAGCACAGAGCAGAGCAGATCTGTCACAGCCTGGCTGGGGAAATCCTCCCCTGCTGGGGCAGAGTTGTTACACTTGTATCAGGGAAACCTTTCCTGGAGCAAGGACTGAGACACTTTGCTAGAGAAACCATCCCCCACTGGAACCGTGGTGTAGTAGGCAATCCTTGGCTTCCGACTGCCAGAATACCTTTCCTTGCAGAGATGTAACACTTACACTTGTTGCCAAGCCTGATGACCTGAGCTTGATCTACAGGATTTCCACATAGAAACAACTCCCATAAGTCATCCTTTGAGCTCCATACATTCACTGTGGCATGAAGATATCCACACATGCATTTACACAAATGCTCACAAAACAAGTAAATATAAAACAAACTAAACAACTTTAAACCCTGTGGTGGCCCATGTTTGACTCAGTTTCCATCTGGAGTCATAATATATATATATATATATATATTATATATATAGAGAGAGAGAGAGAGAGAGAGAGAGAGAGAGAGAGAGTCTAAGTATTTCTTTCATAGTGGCTTCAGGAACTTGGTTGGATGGAGAGAAGCTGGTCAGGTGGAACAGAGAAAACCTACTTCAGAGGGAAAATTAGCAACATGTGCTCTAAACTGCATAGCCATCTCTCCAGCCCCATCCTCCTCCTTCTTCTTCTTCTTCTTCTTCTTCTTCTTCTTCTTCTTCTTCTTCTTCTTCTTCTTCTTCTTCTTCTTCCTCCTCCTCCTCCTCCTCCTCCTCCTCCTCCTCCTCCTCCCCTCCCTTCTTTCTTTTTGAGACAGGGTTTCACTATGTATCTCAGGCTAGCCTGAACACACACTTCTAGCACAAACTCCCCTGCCCCTATCACAACCCCTGGCACCAACTACTGGAACTGTATAATCTACCTTGTACCACAATGCCTACCTGAACTCTTAGGATACACACCCTTAAACCAAACCTAAGCCATAGCACCTCAGCTGTGTTAATTAGTTTTTGCATCATAACAAACCACCCTAAAACAGCGACTTAAAACAAGTCTGTGTCTCATGATGGTGAAGCTTTTGGTTTGGACTAACTTAGCAGGGGCTGAGCCAGAATGATGGAAAAGTCTCATCCTCACACTTCGTGGCAGAGCAGTCTGAGGAAGCCTCGGTTGGAATCACTAATGGCTACTCCATCTAGTCCCTCATCTTTCCCCTGACTTAGGATGAGATATAGGGCTTCACAAAAGCATATCAGGCTTTTGTGGGAACACTTGGTTAATTGTGCAAGGAACCCTTTTGTGTGGTTGAACAGATCTACAGTCACCGCCTTGATCCTTTCAAATTTCACTTTAAAAGGGTGTGATAACCACCCTTTTAACACAGAGGTGTCTTCACAACACAGAAGGGTTTGATAGGTCAGCAGGAGAAGGCACCCCACACCCGGTGCTAGGCCTTGAATCCAGCCCCCGCCCCCAACTGTACTAGGCAAGCATCCTCCATGCCCGGCTCCATGGGCTCTTCCAAGTCTCTTTTTTATCACTTGGCTAATGGAGAACAAGCCACCTGGTCAAACTGGGTGAAAAGTGAGAAACGGACTCCAACTCCTATGAGCACTGTCCTAGTCCTAATGCAGAGGGCCACGCATTCCGGGGGATGAGGAGTCGGAGGCCATTTCTGTAGTCTACCACAAGACTTTATGGCAAAGATTAAATCAAAGGTGCGGTTATCACACACTTTTAAAGTGAAATTTGAAAGGATCAAGGTGGTGACTGTAGATCTGTTCAACCACACAAAAGGGTTCCTTGCACAATTAACCAAGTGTTCCCACAAAAGCCTGATATGCTTTTGTTAAGCCCTATATCTCATCCTAAATCAGGGGAGAGAACTGTGGGCATGGCTTTTGGCCCGGCAAATGCTCTGTAATCAAATACAGAGAACATGTTCCGTTCTGAGACTTAGTTGGCAAAGTGCCCGCACCTGGGCTGAAAGGGACTAATGATGTAACCTAATCTCCATGTCTCAACTTTTTACAGACCGGAAGGAGGTTAACAAGCCAGGCAGCTCCACAAAGCACATGTTACTCGGTGTTCTCCAAAACTAGGCTTCGTGGCTCATCCTGTATTGCCAGCCCCCGGGTGACTGAGACAGCATGGCCAGGGAATCTGAGGTTCCCTCTTCAGTTTCTCGGTCTTGTTGATGAGGACTAAGAAACACAAGACAGAGAAGTGGGTGCAGTGGTTAAGAGCATTTGCTGCTCTCACAGAGGGCTCAGGTCCCCAGCACCAACAGCCAGGCAGCTCAGAAATACCTGCTGACCCTAACTCTAGTTCAAGGGTACTGTTGCCCTCTTCTGGGCACTTGCACACACATGACATACATGCACACTGGCACACACGCACACAGACAGAAACAAAAATAAAATGCTTTAAGTAGTAGTTTAGAAACAGACGTGCAAGGGAAATCAAAGGCACCTTTTTATTTTCTTTTTTGACACAGGGTCTCACTATATACTGCCCTGGCTGGCTAGCATCTAACTTCACAGAGGTCCACCTGCCATGTACAAAGCATGGGTTAAAGCCATGTACAACCAAGGGAGGCCTTTTGATTTCTTCCTTTCTTTTTTATTGATTGATGTATTTTATGTATATGAATGCTCTATTTGCATAAGCACCTGCAGGAAAGAAGAGGGCATCAGATCGCATTAGAGACGGTCGTGAGCCACTCAGGTCTCTGGAAAAGCAGTTGGTGCTCTTAACCTCTGAGCCATCTCTCCAGCCCCTCGTTTCTTTAAACAATCTCTTTTTTTTTTTTTTTCTAATACTGCATGTTTTTCCTGACACCCTGGGCTTTCTAACTTGTTCTCTGAATGCCCCTTCTGCCCTCAGCTCTTTGCAGCGCAGCTGGCTAGCTGACCTGGATTGCTAACCCCTTTTTCCTTTCTTCGATTCCAACTCAAAAGGCATGGCTTCTTCCTCTTCCTCCTCTTCATCTCCCACCTCCCAAACTGGATTTGCAGCTTGCCTGCCCAGTGGTTCTGCCACACCAAATCCAGTAGATTCTGTGTGACAGGTTACACAGACTGAGGCGACAACTTCAAAAGAAGGAGGTCTCCTGGAAATGACTGTGGAACTCTCGGCCAGAGAAAAATATTGGGCTGTGGTTCTCGTGGAAATTTCTGTTTGTTCTCCTATTCTTTTTTTTCACATTAACAAAATGTTCCTAAAAGCCTATGCTGACATTTTCCCCCAAGAGATTAATTTTTTGTTAGTTCAAATTAGAAACAAGGCTGCTTCCTATGCTGATATTCTAAACAAAAGAAATAGATAGGAAACCATTCCCTGAGATGGAGTCACTAGCGATGACCTCATCTCTGTAAAAACCAGCGCTTTCCAAATCATTCACGTCATTCATATAAGTGTAAATAGTAAAAACTTTCCCAACAATAAAATTTCACATGGCTGGACATGTGTCATCAAAAGTGGGCTTAAGTGTCTGGAAACGAAAGCTTTTAATAAGAAAGAATTAAAATAGTTAAAATAGCTCAATAATTCAAAAACTCACAAGAACTAGATAATAGATGTTAAACAACAACTGACCATAAAAATATATTAATTTGATCTAAGAAATATGTGGTTAGGCTTGGATGATTCCACATTAGTCAAGGATGGTCCTATGTTTTGATTATTTAAGGACAATTTTGTGTTTTGATTAACCCTGGATGAATTTCTGTGTCACTGTACCAAGTAACAATAATGTCATATGTTTGGGTTTGCTTAACAAAAACATCCCCTGAGAAAACATTTCTATAAAAAACCTTGTTTGAGAACTGCAAAATACGCTCAGATTCAAACTGCCTCTGTGTTTGTTTCTGTTTGTCACCGCCGAATCCTTACCCACCTATTCTTTGAGGACCCTCATCCCAGGGACTCCCATAGCCGGCTGGGGTGGTCTGTGGCAGGTTCCATTTCTAAAATTCAAGTATGCTTGTCCTCAAGCAGGCCTGTAAGATCTTCGGGTGATAAAAGTGCCTGCCACCAAACCGGGTGACATGAATTTGATATCTACAACTCACAGAGTGGAAGGAGGGAACTGACTCCTTCAAGTTGCTCTCTGACCTACACATGTGCACTGGGATGAATGTGCATATATGTATATACACACATAAATTTTTAAAACGCAATACAATTTTTTTTTTTTTTTTTTTTTTTTTTTGGTTTTTTTCGAAACAGGGTTTCTCTGTATTGCTTTGGAGGTTGTCCTGGAACTCGCTGTGTAGACCAGGCTGGCCTCGAACTCAGAGAGATCCACTTGCCTCTGTCTCCCAAGTGCTGGGATCAAAGGCATGCACCACCACCACCTGGCTAATGCAATACATTTTTTAAAAAATGTCATCAGCAGGCTGGAGAGATTGCTCAGTGGTTAAGAGCACCAACTGTCCTTCCAGAGGCGTTGGTTCAATTCCCAGCACCCACATGGCAGCTAACAACTGTCCGTAACTCCAAGATCTGACACCCTCATACAGACATACATGCAGGCAAAATGCCAATGTACATAAAATCAGAATAAATAAATTATCTTAAAATTTAAAAAAAAAATGTCACCAGCCAGGCCATGGTGGCAGACGCCTTTAATCCCAGCACTTGGGAGGCAGAGACAGGTGGGCCTCTGTGAGTTCGAGGCCAGCCTGATGTACAAAGCTACACAGAGAAACCCTGTCTCAAAAAAGAAACAAACAAACCGGGGGGTGGGGGGGTAGGGGGGGGAAGCACAGGTTTTACAGTGCTGCCTGATGGAAGCCAAAGCCATACACGGGATGGGCTTCTGGGAAAGACGAGTTCATTATCCCACTACGCGGATAGTCAGCCCTTCCTTGTCTCTAGCATGTGCCTTAGTTAGGGCACTGTTGCTGTGATGAAACACCGTGACCAAAACCAAACTGGGGAGGGAAGGGTTTATTTGGCTTACTCTTCCTCATCACTGTTCATCACTGAAGGAAGTCAGGACAGGAATTCAAACAGGGCAGGATCCCGGAGGCAGCTCATGCAGAGGCCATGGAGGGTGCTGCTTATTTTCTTGCTCCCTGTGAATTGCTCAGCCTGCTTTCTTATAGAGCCCAGGACCACAGCCTGGGGATGGAACCATCCACAATGGGCGGGGCCTCCCCATCAATCACTAATTAAGAAAATACCTTACAGCCTGACCTAATAGATACATTTTCTGAATTAAGATTCCCTTCTTAATGTGTGTGTCAAGTTGACATAGGGCCAGTCAGTACAACTGAGCCCTTGTCAACTTCACACATCACTAATAAGCCACACTTTTCCTTTCCTATTCCTCCTCGAAAGCTCATATTAAAGACATATATAACTTTAAAAAGCCTCCAAAGCCACAGAGAAACCCTGTCTCAAAAAAACCAAAAAAAAAGTCCCAAGTCGTTACAAATTCAAGCACATTAAAATCTCTTGCTGGGCAGTGGTGGCACACGCTTTTAATCCCAGCACTCGGGAGGCAGAGGCAGGCAGATCTCTGTGAGTTCGAGACCAACCTGGTCTACAAGAGAGCTAGTTCTAGGACAGGCTTCAAAGCCATAGAGAGACCCTGTCTCGAAAAACCAAAAAAATAAAAAAAATAAAAATTTCAATCTCTTCAAAATACCCAATCTCTCTAAAACTCCAAAATCTCTTTTAAAGTTCTAAGTCTTTCAGCTGTGGGCTCCTATAAAAATCAAAATTAAACTAAGTATCTTCTTCAAGAGGGAAGAACTAGGGCATAGTCACAATCTGAACCAAGTAAAACCAAACTCTAACAGTGTAAATAACTCAATGTCCAGATTCACTCATGATCTGGGCTCCTCCAAGGAGCTTGGGTCTCTTCTCCAGCTCTGCTCTCTGCAGCACACACAGCTTGTCTTCTAGGCTCTGGCTGGCTCCACTCCACTGCTGCTGCTGTTCTTGGTAGCCATCCCATGGCACCTGCATCTCTAAAACCCTGGAGTCTTCTGCTGTAACTGGGCTGCATTTCACCGATAGCCTCTCATAGGCTCTCCTTGTGGTGCCAAACCTCAGCTTTTCTCTGCATGACCCCTTCAGTCCTGGCCCTTCAACCACCACTGAGGCTACACCTTCACCGATGTCTTTACCTCTCACAGTGCCAAGCCTCAGATGAGCTCCATGACACTTTCAGGCCTTCAAAACCGGTACCACCTAGGTAACTCCTTACACTACACAAGGTATACCCTTGGCTGCCTCTGGAACATAGCTGTTTGTTCTCAGGAAACACTTCCCAGAAGATTTCACCTCAACAATGCCTCGTATACTGTTTTCCTTATTTATTTATTTATTTATTTATTTATTTATTTATTTATTTATTGGTTGTGCAAGATAGGGTTTCTTTGTGTAGTCCTGACATTTGCTCTGTAGAGCAAGTAGGCGGACCTCAAACTCACAGTGATCCTACCTCTGCCACTTGAGTGCTGGGATTAAAGGTGTGTGACACCACCACCTGGCCAGTTGGTCTCTTCTTCCTCCTCCTCCTCCTCCTGTTCCTCCTCTTCCTCCTGTTCTTCCTCCTCTTCCTCCTCCTCCTCCTCCTCCTTTCTTCCCATCTTAATGTCTTACTGAATTGCCATGACCAGGAACTTTAAAATATAGTGAAGTAACATTGTTGGGGGGTTTTTCCTTGGCTTTGTGGTGTTGGGGGTGGAACCCAGGGTTCTGTGCAAGCTGGGCAAGCAAGTTCACCTGCTACAGCATCCACAAGGCCTTCTTCCTGGCTTCCAGGGGTTCATTTTTGTTTCCTAGAAAGAAAGTTCCCTAGGGGTTTGCAATAATAGACGATTGTTCTAGTTTTGCACATTTAGCTCTTTAATAACTACTAGTGTATCTCTTCTCTTCATGTGGGGGGTGGGGTGGCTTTTTGAGACAGGGTTTTTCTGAGCCATGGTTGGCCTTAAATTCAGAGATCTGCCTCCACCTATGGAGTGTTGTGACTAAACGCGGGAGCCACTGCCACCCCCCCACTTCAATTTTCTTGTGCTTCTTTTGCCATATCCTGATCAGCTTTCTAGAATTCACTAATATTACTGTGATTTTTAAAAGCACTGATTCTTCATTAACATATATAAAGCATATAAAAAATAGCATACATGGCAGCCCCTTCAAGGGGGAATTTGCTCCACACGCAGCCCCCAAGGCCAGGGGCACCAGTCCAAAGGACAGAGAGAGGCCTAGGAGGAGACCTTGAGGCAGTTGCAGACAGAGTTTCGAGCTCAACAGCTTGTCTACCATGGTGCAGGCATAGTGTAACTAGCTAGCCAGTTCCTTGCAGCAGCCATATTCCTCCAGAAGGCTTAGGCAGTATGTGCGGAAGTCCGTCTTGTTGATGTAGGTCACTGCTGCCATTGGAGGCACAGGATAAGTTTGGTGTGGTTATGCAAGAAATTAATCTGTACACTGCTATTGCTGAGGTGCGGAATGATGGCCCTGCGTGTACAGAGCCATGTTTGCAGATAGGGAACGCTGGCCAGCTCATCATTTCCCCCAGGTGTGATGCTGGCCCCTGCCTTCAGCAGGTGTTCACTCATGTAGTGGGCGGAAATATGTGAGGAGAGTGATCTTCTTCACTCTCCTTAGGGTGGGAGCTCAGGGTGAGGTAGGACTCTTTGCCATCACACTGTTTACTGTAGGCTGTCACCATCATTGTAGAGGATGAGGTATGTTGAGTCATTGAAGAGCACCGCCATACTGCAAACAAAGAATTCTCCAAGAACCACAGTTCATTCTCTTCCAAATTTCTCCCCCAAAACTAGGAACTTATTTTCAGCTAGTTTTGTAATTAGCCATTTGTTTGCCACCTCTCAACTAGAATCTATTTTGTCATGTTATAAATTTGTGAATGTTTCTACATTTCTCATGTATCTACCCCCTGCAAAAAAAAAAAAAACCACCAACAAAAACAACAACAACAAAACAAAAAAGTGGATTTCTCAGTTTCTAATTAACAGGGATTTCTTGTGTGTCTTGTAGAGTACATGTCAGAGAGGGGTTCCAATAGGAAGAACAGTTATCAGCAATAACTCATGATTTTTTTAAAACTGAAAAATGTTAGTATCAACAATTTTCTTAAAGATGATAATCATCTGATAAAGCTTTTTACTTGAAATTTAAAAGTTGTGAAGTGTCTAGAGTCCTTACCACAGGTTGACTTTGGAAAAATAAATGCCAAGAGAAGCAAAACTTGAAATAAGTGAACATTTTAGGAGTGGGAGCAGTTTGACCCAGCTTCAAATCTGTCACCAGTCAATTATCTTGCAGATAAGCTGGACATACAGAAGTACATATCTGATATACTTCATGTTTCCAAACATAGACAGTGCAGTATATGTATTTATTTTAGTGCCTTAATATGTTGTAGAATATTATTTTAAGGTGTGTTACATTTGTTTATGCTCTGGAACATTTGTTTAACAATGTAAAGATGTGTTCCTTTTGTTAATGCTGCAATTGTGTAACTCTGTGAAGCTGTGATTCTTTGCCTGTCTAAAACACCTGATGGTCTAATAAAGAGCGGAACAGCCAATAGCAAGGCAGGAGAAGGAATAGGCAGGGCTGGCAGGCAGAGAGAATAGATAGGAGAAATGAGAAGGGAGCAAGATAGAACAAGGAGAGAGGATGATGTCAGGGGCCATCCATCCATCCAGGAGTAAGAGTGAAAGTAAGATATACAGAAGAAAAAGAAAAGGCCCAGAGGCAAAAGGTAGTCTGGATAATTTAAGTTAAGAAAAACTAGCTAGAAACAAACCAAGCTAAGGCCAGGCATTCATAAGAAAAAATAAGCCTCTGTGTGATTTATTTGGGAGTTGGGTGGCAGGCCCCGCAAAAGAGCCAAAGAGTAAACTACAAACAACATTAATATGTTTTTGATGTGATATTTTGCTAATGGTTAAATGAACTATTCTAAGGTAAAGTGCTGTTCATTGAAAGGATCTGTTAATAATTTACACTTGTTATAAAAGTTACATGTGAAAAAAAAAAGCACCGATTCTTGAGTTTGTCAATAACCATCATATCTTGGTACCCTGATATATATGTATGTATTATGTATGTATATATATATATATATATATATATATATATATATATATATTTATTCATTATTTATTTTTTTTTCGAGACAAGGTTTCTCTGTGGCTTCGGAGGCTGTTCTGGAACTAGCTCTTGTAGACCAGGCTGGTCTCGAACTCACAGAGATCCGCCTGCCTCTGCCTCCCGAGTGCTGGGACTAAAGGCATGCGCTACCACCGCCTGGCAGAATCCTGATATTTTAAAGATAACATATGTATTATATGTGTATGAGTGTTTTGTTTACTTGTATGTATGTGTACCACCTATGTGCAGGGCCCAAAGAGTTCAAGAGAAGGTGTCAGTCCCAGTAACTGGAGTTTCAGATGTTTGTACATGGCTACATGGGTGCTAAGAACCAAAGCTGGGCCCTCTCAAGAGAAGGCAGTGCTCTTAGGCACTGAGTCGTCTCTCCAGACCGGAGGGGGTGGACACTGTGCATCTGTGTGAGTCTTCTGTGTGCTATGAGAGTGCTCTATTACTGAGAAACTTTGCATTTCATTTCTTACAGAATTAACTCACTTCTTCAGGTCTGATAACTCAAAGCGACTGCAGTTATTGCTGTTTCCTAAATATAGAAACACTTTAGTCTACAAATGTACCTTTTATGCCGAGTATAGTGGTGCAGGCCTTTAATCCCAGCACTCAGGAGGCGGAGGCAGGAGGATCTCTTTAAGTTTAAGACCAGCCTGCTCTACAGAGAAAGTTCCAGGACAGACAAGAAAAACATGGTCTCAAAAACAACAACAACAACAACAAAAAAAAAAAACTGAAAAACACCACCACCACCACAACAAAAGCTGTACCTTTTTAAAAAAACTTATGAGGGGGCCGTGCGCACACACACGCATACACACACCATCACTAATGTATGAAAGTCAGTGGACAAATTTATGTAATTCTCTCCTCCTAAATAAAAACAAAACAATTAATCTTTAAGCTTTGGTTTACGCACGCGCACACACACACACACACACACACACACACACACACACACACACACACACACACACACACACACACACACACAACGAATGTTTTGCCTGCATGTATATACTATGTACTCTGTACTAAGTGCATGCAATGCCTGTGGAGGCCAGAAGAGGGCATCAAAGCTCCTGGATCGCTGTATGCTGCCATGTGGCTGCAGGGACTTGAACTTAGGTCCTTGATAAGAACAGCATACATCTTAACCACTGAACAATCTTTCTAGCCCCTTTCCACTTTTATGTGGGTTCCAGCATAGCCAGAGACCCTGTTCTCCCACCCCCACCCCCCACAAGACAGGCGTTCTCTGTGTAGTTCTTATTCTGGAACTCGCCATGCAAACCAGGCTGGCCTCAAACCCAGATATCTGTCTACTGGCTCTGCCTCCAGAGTCCTGGGACTAAAAGTGAGTTCCAGCTTCCCTTCTTGAAGTATAGGCTCCCTGTTAATTTGTGTAAAGATTCTGGGGCATGCAGGCTAGGCTGTGGTGGTGCAGTGGGCCTTTAATCCCAGCACTCGGGAGGCAGAGGCAGCTGCATCTCTGTGAGTTCCAGGCCAGCATGATCTACAGAGCAAGTGCCAGGACAACTTGGGCTGTTACACAGAGAAACCCTGCCAGGGGGGTGGTGGGGCAGAGGGTGGGGGAGTGGGGGTGGGGTGGGGTGTGTTTCTGTAGCATGCAACCAAAGCTATCTTAAGAGGTACATTTGTCAGGGGCTGGAGAGATGGCCCAGCAGGTAAAGGTGACAGAAGTACATAACACAGCAACCCTACCTGAAAAAAAATAAAAAGGCCTGTTGTGAGAAACGTAGATAGGTAAAGATAGATAGATGATAGACAGACAGATGTTTTGTGAGAAAGGTAGGTCAGTGATACGTGCCTGCCACACCCAAAGCCCTAGGTCTGAACACCACAACAGGTAAAAAGAAAATAAGCCATATTCTACAAACCAGGTATTCGACATGAATCCAGAGATGAGGAGGGCAGTGGAAGAAAGCTTCACCACAGTTCCTCAGAAATTGTGGTGATCTGTCTGAGAAGGGCCCCACAGGCTCACATGGCACAGAACTGATTTAGGATTATTAGGGCTAGCAAGTGTGGCCTTAGGGTGTGTCACTGAAACTGGGCTTTGAAGCTTCAAAAATCCATGGCAGACTCAGGTGCGGCGCACCCACGCACACGCACACACTCTCTCTCCCTCTCTCCTTCCTGTAGATCAGGATGTAAAGCTCTCAGCTACTGCTCCAGTGCTATGCCTGCTACACTAACACTGTAAACTGTAAGCAATACCAATATTAAATGCTGTCTTAAGTCGTCTTGGCCACGGTGTCTCCTTACAACAATAAAACAGTAACTAACACGGATAAACAGCACTTCCAGAGCGATGGGAAATGAAGGTGCCTATTGCTGAAATAATATCTAAGTTCTAATCATGGTTCTTCCCAAACTCAACTAGCAGCCTGTGGGGGACCGAGTATCTCTGTTATGGAATATTCTGGGTCCAAGGCTCTGGCTGCCATAAACAGCGGTGGCTCCAGGAATCTCTATTCACCATTGTATTGTTAATTAACAGTAGGCTGTTACTGTTTACCTTGGCCTAAGGTGATATGCCTCCTAATTTGCATCTCTGTAGCTTAAGCCTTGAATAGGCCCTCACCTGGGCAGAGGAGAGGGAGGTATGAGTAACTTGGGAAGACAGAAAGTTAGGAGTTAAGAGGCGAGCAGACAGAGCAGCAAGAAAACAAAGAGAGAAATGGTTGCCTCGTAGTATTAGCGGGATGGTTAAGAGACACCAGAAGAAATGGCTAATAAAGAAATGACTCTAGTTCCACAACATGGAACTGAGAGCTCTCTGAAGATGATAAGATGCTTGTGTTTTTATCGCCTTTGGGTTCCTCGAAGTTTCCAGGTCCACACACCCCCACTCAGGTAGAACCTCATGGACTAAGGCTGAGACATGCCCATAAACTTGTTTTCTGAGGCATGGCCACCCTCAGCATGTCCCATGCCTGCAACTGCCATTGGTCTCCTTCATCTCCTGCCTCTGAAAATCCCAACTTGTCTTCCCTGTTCAAGTCTCCTTTGACTCCTGTTAACCCTCTAGAAGCCAGGGCCTCTTTAGGAACCAACTCCAGTACTACCTACCAGTATTCCAATAACATCCCACAGCCTAGAACACTAGTCTCCTCAGCCACAATCTCCCAGCAAGCCCTTCTCTGGTCCCTATATACTTCCCATTCAACATGGATGTTTATCTTCTCCATCTGCTCTGTGCCAAACCAGACAGAGGAAGCTGTTCTCCCTACCTGAACAGCCTTTTCCCACTCACAACCTTTCCAACCCATCTGCCCCAAGTGGTTACTCAGTCTGTACAGCTCTGTATTGGCACTTAGGGCTACTAAAGGTTTCCACAGCTGTTCCTCTCCATAAGACTCTAAACTCCATGTTGGGAGGTGGTGTCGAGAGCCTTTAATCCCAGCACTTGGGAGGCAGAGGCAGGTGGGTCTCTGAGTTGGAGGCCAGCCTACAGACTACATCAAGAAACCAGAAACTGTCTTGAAAAACCAAAAAAAAAAAAAAAAAAAAAAGACTCTTTAAGCTCCTCACAAGCAGGGAGCCACACCTTGAGTCAGGATTTCTTTGTGTAATCCCGACTGTCCTGGAACTCAACAGAGCAGGCTGGCCTCAAACTCAGAGATCCACCTGCCTCTGCCTCCCAAGTGCTGGGATTAAAGGCATGAGACACCACCACTTTCCAGAAACCTTTTTAATGTGCCAGTTACACCAGAGGAAGGAGTGAAAGCAGTTCATTGGAAAACCAGTTTAGGAGATGCCAAGATGGCTCAGCGGATAAAGGTACTTTCCCCTAAGCCCAATGGCCCGAGTTTAATCACCAGGAACCACACAGTGGAAGGAGAAATATTCCCAAAGGTCATCCTGATTTACCCCACCCCACCTACCCCCTGCACAGTAAGTAAATGTTAATTGGAGACAGGGTTTCTCTATGCAGGCCTGGCATAGAAATCAGCCTGCCTCTGCATCTGCAGTGTTGGCATTACAGGCTTGTGCAAACCACTATCAAGAATGTAACTTCTAGGGCTGGAGAGATGGCTCAGAGGTTAAGAGCACCGACTGCTCTTCCAAGGGTCCTGAGTTCAATTCCCAGCAACAACATGGTGGCTCACAACCATCCGTTATAAGATCTGGTGCCCTCTTCTGGTGTGCAGATATACATGGAAGCAGAATGTTGTATACAAATAATTGAATAAAATCTTAAAAAAAAAAAAGAATGTAACTTCTATTTTAAAAAGCTAGGCTGGGAGTCACACGCCTTTAATTCCAGCCAAAGAGGCAGAGGCAGAGGGTTTCTGTGAGTTTGAGGCCAGCCTGATCAACATACTGAGTTCCAAGAGAGTTAGGGCTATGTAAAGAGACCCTGTATTAATAATCATAATAATGGTAAGAGGTTGCCAAGATGGCTCAGAGGTTAAGAGCCTGAACTCTTCCAAGTTCAGTTCCCAGCACACACATTAGGCAGTTTATAGCTGCCTGTAATTCCAGGTCCAGCAGATCCAAAGCTCCTGGCCTCTAATGAGCACTTGCATTCATGTGCATGGGTACTCTCACACACACAGAGGGCTGGAGAGATAGCTCAGTCGTTTAGAACATTTGTTGCTCTTTCAGAGGACCCAGGTTTGATTCCCAGCGTGTACATAGTGGCTCACACCCTTAACTCCAGTTTCAGCCATCCAACACCCACTTCCGACCTCCAAGGGTGCCAGGCACACACATAGTATATATACCTACATGTAGGTAACACATTCACACATAAAATAAACAGGTCTAAGTCTATTCTTTTTGAGGCAGAGTCCCTCACTATGAGGCTCTGACTGTTCTGGAACTATGTAAAACAGTCTGACCTTGAGATCTACTCACCTCTGCCTCCCAAGTGCTAAAGAAGTATGCCACTAACAACCTTGCTTGGAATGCTTGTTCACCTGGTTTCTTCAGGTCAGTGTTGTGTTGAGGAGTTCCTCATGCTGTGATCCCAACCATAAAATTATTTCATTGCTACTTCATAACTGCAATTTAGCTGTTATGAATTGTAATGTAAATATCTGTGTTCTGATGGTCTTTGGGGACCCCTATGAAAGTATAGCTCTTAGACCCTCTCAAGGGATCTCAACCCACAGATTGAGAACCAGTGTTAATCCCTTCTTGCCAGTATCTGTCTTCCAGAACTGGGAGTACCACTGTTCACTTTGTAAGTTTAGGACTTAAATTGAAGAATGGACAATAGGGCCAGGTGTAGTGGGGCACAACTGTAACCACAGCACTTGAGAGGCAGAGGCAGTAACAACCAAATTCAAGTCAGCCTGGTCTACACAGCAGGTTCTGGGACTGCTCAGTGGGACTCTGTATCTCAAAAGAGGCAGAAAAATGGGCTGTATTCATGTAACCTTCAATGGACAATGCTCTCTGCAGGTCTGTCCATGGATGGGTCGGGAAGCTCCAGTGTGAAACAAATCAGCAGACCTTAAAGGCGGGGCCCAGAAAATGCTTAACTCAGCTTCAAGGGCAAATCCATGTCACTGACTGCCCTTCTCCAGGTCCTGTCATGGGTGAATGGGCTAGAAACCACTGAACTGATGGGGTAGATAATGGATATGCCCAGAAACTAGCCCAAGCCATAGAAAACAAAACAGATTTGGAGCTATACTCTATGAATGGCAACATTTCTGTTGGGGTTGCCAAACAAGGCCACTATAGTAAGAACAGAGGGAAGGAATCAAAGACTTAGTGGCAAATTACAATGGTACAGCAAGAGAGAATGAAATAAAAAACACCTTTCAGGAAGCAACGCAAGCTAGGTTTGAAACAAAAGGGAAGTGGCTGATGGGGAGATTTGCTCCTATCCAGAACTAAGCCATCAGAAGCTGAGCCCTGGCCAGGTGTGATGTTATCCACACACCTGGAATGCCAGTCTGAGCCCTCCCAGACTCCAAGAACCCTTGCCAGAAACAAACACACTCGGTTTTCAATACAAGTTTCCTTTTATTTTGAGACGGAAACAGTGGAATGAAATTGCTTTGTGGCTGAAACATCACTCACCGGGAAGGACCCCAGGTGTTCATCCATTCAAAGAACAAACTTGCCAAGTCCGAGCCAGGTGCCCACCTCCCCCAGCTTCGAAGACAGATAAGGATGGGAGGAGGGCACAATCAAATTCAGGGTTGTGACAGCTGGCAGCATTCTACAATTTCAAAGTTGTCATGATTACAGAGCATAACAGTCACAAGCAGCTGCCCTCCAAGCCCTCCCAGATTTCCACTCAGAAAACTTAATTCCTCACTGGAAGCTGTCTTAGGACTGTGTTATCAATCCATTTTGTCTTAGGGGAGTGGGCTCTTTTGACTTTACTCTGGTTTTGGGAACCAGAATAAGATTCTGAAGGGAGACTCCAAATGGTGATGTTTATTCATTATGCTAATTCATGATGCGATTAAATTCCTCTCAAATGCACTTATTAGCAGTGGTTCACATAAAACTATAATGTTACCAGTGGTCCCCAACCACCTGCCAAGAAGAAACAAGAGTCAGGACTGAATCGCCCCAACCCAGTGTTCCTTCTTGTGGTCTTGAAGTCACCTGGTTGAGGGAGTAGTGACAGGAAGCACAGGTGAGTCTCACTGGCAGCCATGGAGTGGGGATGTGACAGGCCAAGGAGCACACTGAGAAAGCTGTAACTGTTCGTAACTATCATTGTCTTAAGTGAAGAAGATTGCCAAAAAGTGAAAATTATGTATGGGGGGAAAAACTGTTTAGGAAATCAAACCATTGGTTACTGGAAATTGTCTCCCTCCTTTCAAAGAAATTTTTTTTGGTTTTTAATTTTTTAATATTTTTTGGAAAGTAATTTTTAAGGTAATATTTTTTCCTTTGGAAAAAGAAACCTTTTCCCCCCCTAACCTAAGCAAGTTGAGTTGCCACTACCTAATTTCTCTATATTGTTTTGCTAAGAGGTAGATAAAAAACAAAAGTGAAATGGGGCTTCTAGGTCCTTCAGAGGGTGGGGAGGGGCTAGGTCACCCAGTGGAGTTCCCCAACTACAAAGATGGCCTGGGCGAGCCTAATAGACCAGGCTGGTCCCAGGGCAAAGGATCCTGCTCCATCTCTTCTCCTCCCAGAGCCAACTGCCCCCCACAGAGAAGGGGGGCTCAGTGGAGGTAGAGGATCTTCAAGAAACCCCGTTGAAGAGAGACCCTGGTTCTAGGACTTTGAAAGTAGGAGCTGAATAAGGGACTCCAGGTCAGCCCCAGAATCACCTCTAGCCAGCTCTAAGGGAAGAGCCCATGCCTTTCCTCATCAGCTGGTCCATCCAAGCTAAAGCTGGCCAGACGGACCAGCTGGAGGGAAAGGGGTGAAGCATGGGTGAGGAAAGCAGAAAAGGGGGGAGGGGATGAGATGACGATCCCTGCCAACCCGACCGATGTGAGTGGGGATCCTGGCAGGCCTGCCCGGTCCCCAAGACAAACCTTGTGTGTCATAAGCCTCAACTCTTCAGGCTGGGATTCATACCCTCATGCATGAGTCCCTGCCCTTATTTCCAATCTTATTGTAAGGACTGAGGTAGATCATTCATTTATACTCGTAGCATTCATCATCTGTGATTACAAAAAACACGGTGCTCCAGGAGCCTCCTGCTATGTAAGAAAAACAAATGCTCTTCTTCTGTCAGTCCAGATTGAACCACTTGAGGTCATCAGTAATGGTGCCATCAGACTGCGAAAGGCTGAGGCTTTGGCCCATCCCCTAGAACCCTCGGGATGTGGCCTCTCCCATATCCTGTACGCTCACTGAGAGGTATCCAAAGGAAAGAAACAGGGGCGTTTTCGGCTGGTATTACTTACTCTATGTCTGAATACAAGAGAACATTCTGAACCTAAACCATCGAGTATCTGGAAGGAAAAATGGCTTTTACATCCCCTGGCAACGATGAGGAGTTCTTGTCTATCTTCCTGCAATGTCCAGTCAGGCAGAGCTGTTTTCCTTCTATTGGTTCTCAACAAACAGCAAAAACAGTTGTGTGGTTTGAATGGCAAAGCCACTAGGATCTCCCCCACAACACTTAGGGAAAGGAGACCTCGCCCCAAGTGAGGGGGAGAAGAGGTACCTATAGGCACCAGCTCCTCCTGAGGCTCAGTTAGGCTTGGCGCCCTCTGGGGCTGAGGTAGTTAGTAGCACTGACAGTTCCCAGTTTGGCAGAGGGTGTCTGGGAAGGGAGGAGGGGAAGGCACCCTTAAGAGCTAACTGAGGCCCCTCCTCACTACCAGTCTGCCAGGCCTGAAGGGAACTCTGGTGCCATCTCTGCAGTGGGGACAGGGGAGGAGAACAGTCCCACAAGGAGCCTGAATACTCCCTCCTTCCCCAAAGTGCAACAGGGAGCCAGTGGACACCTTTTCCCACTCCCTAGCCCTTGGCTAGCACCACTCCCAAATCCCTCAGGAGCTTAAGAGGAGTGGGCCCTTGTCTTTAGTTTCCACTGTCTCCAGGCCCCTCCCCCTTACAGACAGGCCTAGGAGATACACAAAGATGGCCGGCCACTGCTAATGTCTCAGAAACAGCCTCTCAGCCTCTGTCTGTCTTTGGCACAAAGGAAAACGGACACTCAGAACCAACTAGAGCATCCTGCTTCAGTGTCCTCTGGGTTTTTACATGGGGTCTCTTCGGCCAACAGTGAGGCATGAGCTTTCCCCAAGACTGGAGAGTTTAGGGAGAATTAATGAAAAACAGAAAGGACCAGAAAAGAGTCAAAGACCACACAACTTCCCTATCCTCAGCTATGGTTCTCTCCTGCCTAGACCCCCTCAACAAATGAGTCCACAACTGGAATTGCAAAAGGCACCCAGACCCCAAAGGGTGTTAAAGCCCCCGTAGCGTGAGTGGCAAGCGCAGGGTTAAAGTAGGTCAGTGGATCAAACCATTTGGCTTTTTATGTGTTTCAAATGACTGGAAAAAAATAGATCCTAAAGAGATGGTCCTTCCATAAAAATACACGTGTAGCACACACACATACACCTCTCTATATACATACACCTTAGGGCATGGAAGCATTTTTTTTAAAGTTGCTTTTCTCAATACCATCCAAATCTCCCAAGTGCTTTTTGTAGTAGTTTCTATCTTACCTAGGATGAGGGAAAAGAGGTGACAGGCAGGGTAAGGAGCAGCCCTAAGAACTGGGCTTCAGGTCACAGAACAAGCCAAGACAGGCCAGGCTCTTCCTTCCTGCTGACCTCTGACCCCTGATCACTATTCTTTTTAGTAAGCCAACTTTCACAATCTTCCTGCTGGGCAAGTTCACCCACAAGTGGAACCTTGCCTGATCCATGTAAGTTTTTAGGTCCCTTGCCACACTTCCTGATCTCTTCTGGGAACTCAATCAGCCAAAGGACTCGGGCTTAAGGTGTGAAGGGAGCAGGCCCCCAAGGAATGCAACACTCCAACAACTTCATTTCAGGTACTGTGGGATCCCCCCTCCCCCCATGATCACTTGAACCAGGTATCAAAGCATGCTTGCTGCAAGAAATCCACTTTAAATCACTAAATGGCCGATGTCTGAACATTGCCAGCTTTGTTTGGGGACAAAGCATGTAGAGCCAGATGGGAAGTCGGGAGACCCTTTTTGTGTCTGGGACAGGCCTGTTACCATCCCTAAAGACTTTCTTGCTTCTCTCTTTGGATTAGATGGTCTGGAGGCTATGAGGGGCTGTCACAGGGGCCATGTTCAGATCACACCAAAGCAAGACCCTGTCCCCAATCATGTTCACCATTTCCCCTTCCCTCTTGGCTACCTCACCACCCTAAATCACCAATTTCCTACCTAACAAGTCCACTTTTGGTATCAACCAAATCAACCTAAGAAGACAGGGAGATGGGGAGGGCAGTCACTGACCACCTGCTTGCCCTGCGGTCTATGAACGATACAGACTAAGAATAGCAAGGGGGATGGAAATGAAACAACAACCAGGGGGCCTCGCAAAGGGCGAGAGGGCAGCCCTGTTTTTTTCTCCCATTAACGGAATCTTGGCTCCCATATGTTTTTTAAAGAAATACAGGTTTTCTTAAAAGGTTCTATTTTTTTAGTTATTATTTCTCTCCTCGATAAAACAGAGGCAATTATCTTAAACAACAGCACCACTGGTGGGAAACTCCAGCTAAGGCACGGTTTCACCACAGGAGGAGAGGGAGGGGTGCCCACAGGCCATCTGGTTAGTGGGACACTGCTGTTGGGTCCCCAAGGGTCCAAGCTCTGCTAGATCTTAATACTTCAAGGTCAGAGATCAGAACCCAGCAAGGTCCTGGACCTGGGCCCCTCTGGGTTATCCACTCCTCCCCTGGGTCCAGCCCCCACTTTCCCCACAGGGCCCGTTCTCCACAGAGCTCCTAAAGAGTTACTGGCTCATGTTGTAAGAAATTATGAAACATAACTTTCTCATTTTTCTTTTCATTAAAAAAATAAAATATTCAAGACTATCAGCTTCTCTTTTGCTCTTCTTTTTTATATAAAATATCAGCAAGCCGCAAAGAAAAAAATCAAAAAGAAAAAAAACAAAAATTAAAAACCGGGGTTTAGGGAACAAAAGGAAATCATTGCTGAGGTAACATCACACCTTGAGGTAGTTCACTTCGCACAGCACTGCCTGACTCCGCCCACACATCATGGTTGCTTTGTCACTGTTGTCCTTGCAATGTCAGGAAGAGGGGAACTCTGTGCATGGGCTTTCCCACATGCAGAGAGAGGCGTTCCTTTCTTCCCAGCACACTAGATAGTATTGTCCAGGGTAGCTAAAGTGCATCACCTGGCTAAATGAATTACAATCAATCAGTACACTATTAGGAGGGGAGGCCTAGCCTCACTTAACTTGATGGCCACTGTCCTCCATAAGGGCTAAACTTCCAGCAGGATCTTATTGAACCTGTCAAATTAATAAATTAAGTGTGTTCACCCCTTTGTGCATAATGCTGCTGGTATTCTGAAGTTTCCAGGCATGCCTTTTATAATGGCAATTCATGGAGGCATAGGCAGTCAGTTAAATACTCCTCTACAGTAAAAACAGAAGCAATGTTCTCCAGTTCACTACGTTTGCCAGATGATGAAACTCGAAGCTTTATCAGGAGCCCAGGGTTGGGTTGTTAGGTCCCACCACCACAAGGAAACAGTGCCGTGGCAGGGAATACAACACGATGCCTGCCTCAGCCCTTATAAGAGCACATGGGTTGGAGTGAGAGCACCTTTGGGCCACTCAACTCCTCCATGGAACTGAGACATTATCAAAGGGAGTTTACACCCCCTTTCCCAGAGCTCATATATCCAATCATTAAAATAGACTTTAAAAAAATATAAAATCCGCCTGAGAATGATAGGAATCAGGGACACTGGTCAGCCCTCACCCTGTTGAGCATGAGGTACCACCCACGTGTACCAGGGCACCAAAGAACCCAGAGTTAGATGGGCATAAATGTATTAGGGAGTCTTGGTGGGGAAGTCCCAGCTGACCAAGAGAAATTTCTGTTGTGCCAATTTTTCTAGATGGTGATCTGCAATAGCTCACCCATGAGGGCAAGCTGTTTTTTCCTTTTTGTGATGCCAAGGATGGAACCCAGGGCCTTGAACATGCCAGGCAAGGACTCTGACCATTGGGCTCAATCCTCAGCCGAGGGCTCCTTTTAAACGTGGATTAGTATATATTTTTTATTATCTCTCTCCTTTCTATCTTGCTGTTCCCATTGGTAGGTTGAGGAAGGATCAGGATTAAAGCACTGATGACAGGTGTTCTCCATAGAGTTAATATTGTAAACAAAGCTGTGGCCTAGCCACCCCCCACCCCTCATAGTCACAAGGCTAAAACTGTAAATGAATACAGGAAGTGGTAAGGTATTGGTCAAGGCATTAAGAATGGGAGGAATTTATCAATAACCAAGAAGTCAGGTTAGAAAGATTCTGGGGTCAAGAAACAAACTATCCTTTGAGGTTTATAAAACCTGAAGGAAATTTTATTTCTCTTCCCCACTGGGATCTGACCCATCTTTCTGATGAGGCTGGAGAACTTCCTCAAAGCAATCCACGTTTAAAAGCAACCCAAGCTATAACTGCAATGGTGACATTCCAAGGGGTGCGCCATGGTGCCCACCTGGCTGAATGAATTGGGGGCGAGAGATCAGGGTTCCTCACTGAGACATTTTTCTCAAGACAGTGGGCAAACCTGATCTCCAGCCAGACCCAAAAGCCCGATTCCCACTCATTCTCAGGCCTGCTGGGAAGAGCACACTGGCCCTCTGCCCTCCAGTTCTGCGTTCTGCCTGCTGATCTGGAGCCAATAGGACAGGAAGGAGCTGTCACTTCCTCCGTGCCTGGGCCTGGTTGCTCTGTCCCTTCTGGTGCTGTTGCTTAACCTGAGCCAGGATGTCTCGGATCTTCCGCTGCGCCATCTGTATTGGGAACAGGCAAGGATGAGGAGGATGAGGACCTCCAAGGAAAGACACTTCGCATACCAACAACAGCCTCTACTGAATGGAGAAAGAGAGACCTAAGTCAGGGAGGGAGGTGTGTGTGTTGGGGGAGGAGGAATTAACACTCTGACCTGCTACCGAAGCTGAAATGGAACTGCAGCTCCTACATATAAGTACATTTCAGGATGTGCCAATCATACATTAGCAGGAACCACTTTAGGCAGTGGTGGTGCGCACCTTTAAATCCCAGTACCCAGGAGGCAAAGGTAGGCAGATGTGAGGTTCAAGACCAGCCTAGTCTACTGAGTACGTTCCAGGAAAGACAGGGCTACACAGAGAAACCCTGTCTCACTTTAAACTACTATGCAGTGAAACAGTGGGAGAAAGACGTCCAGATACAGGGTACCAAACAGTGATGGGACAGTTCCTCACATTCATTCTTCCATTTTCTTCCATTGGGGCTGAAAATATGGCTCAGCAGTTAAGAGCACTGGCTGTTTTACCAGATCGGTTCATATCCCAGCCCTCCTTTCTCTGTTCCTGGCTCCTGAGTCCTCTGAAGGTAGGAGAGCATGCTGCATACCTGGCTGGCATAGAAATGCCCGATGATCTTAACAATGACTTGGTCATTCTCATCCGGAGTCTGGTCTCTTGGCACCACCACCTCAGCAGCAGTCAAGTTCTGCAGCTCATTGACCTAGCGGGTGGGACAGCCAGAGAGAAGCTCAGAGCGCCAGCAATGAAATGCATAGGGGGAGGAGGGCAACTCAGTGGTAGGATGCTTTGTTTAGTGCGTGAGGTCCTGGGTTTAAAACACAGCACCAGAAAAGAAAACCCACTGCAGGACCACAAGTGGGGAGAGGAAGTTGAATGGCACTGGGCCAGGGAAATATTCAGTGGACAAATGAAGGTAAAAGGAACAAAGCCAGACAAAGGGTGGGTCTCAGAAAACAAGGCCTGGAGCTTCCAGCCCTGGGAGCTCACCGTTTTGCCACCTTTGCCAATGACCCGGCCAGCTGCTGAAGCTGGCACCCGTATGTGGGTCTCCAGCTTTACTTCCTCCTTAGGACCAAAGAAATTCTCTTCTTTTAGTTTGCCATAGATTCTTCCCTGAGCCTAGGGAGAAGAAGTCAGGGTTAAAAGCAGCCATGTATGTTGGGCGGTGGTGGCTCACACCTTTAATCCCAGCACTCGGGAGACAGAGGCAGGCAGATCTCTGAGTTTGAGACCAGCCTGGTCTACAAGAGCTAGTTCCAGGACAGCCTCCAAAGCTACAGAGAAACCCTGTCTCAAAAAACCAAAATAAAAATAAAAAGCAGCCGTGTATCTAAGTGTAAGGCCTTTAGTCCCCTAGCTCCTCTACCTAGGAGGACCAGCCAGCTAAGGCAAGTGGTTGCAAAGCCCTAGTGGGTGACCTTCAACGGTTCTCTGATTATCTGTAATGCTTGAGACCCTCAGATTATGACCCATGAGTAAATAAGTATCCGAGGATTACAGAGGCAAGAGAATCACAAGTGCATAGGCAACCTGGTCTGCAGACCTGGTTCTGGGCCAGTTAGAGTTACAAACTGAGACCCTGCCTTAATCTCTTCCCACCTCCCTCCTGAAAGAGAGAAATGAATATACACTTCAAAGGATGTACTACTTATAGGTTCCAGGATGTGGCAATAACTAGCATGACAACCATGAATGGAGGCAACTGATGCTCCTTGGGTGCCTAGACAGCTACCCGGTACCCAGTCTCCAGCCTCACAGAGATCAAGTGAAGCGATGTAGACATAAAGAGGAGCCGGCATCAAATGCCAACACCTCAGATTCCCTTCCTTCTCACATTCCTGTGTGGACCATGAGGAAGTGAGGGAGGAAGTGGACATGAACAGAAATTAAGCTTAGCAGCACTTTGAAAGCAGCTTCGCAGCTGTGTATCTGTAGAGCCTGGAAGACGTGACAGAAATCTGACAGCAAACAGAAGCCGCCCCAGCCTTTTCCCCGAATGTGTTAAGTTCCCAACCTCCGCTCCCTGTATCCATTGTGAAAATGCAATATGGAACAGACCTTGAACTGTGCCTCTGGGGGTCCAGTAATGATAACCATTCGAACTTTGGAGTCAGGCGTTTCCGGTGGTGCAATCTATAAAGTACACAGTTAGTCAGAGGGGGCTGCTTCCAGAGGAAGATGAAGGCATCTCCATCCCCTAATTCCCTTCCTCTGTCCATTCTGAGAAAGGGAAGAAGAACAAAGAGCCTCAAATCCAAGTTCCTGTATGCACACAGACCTGTGATGAGGGACCTGCCTCTGTGACATCTCCTCAGCAGGACTGCTCCCCACCACCATCCCATCAGAGAGAGGGTCCTTTCTTAGCAGGGTGCTGCCAAGAGGCAGGGACTTATGAGGTGACTACATAGAGAAGGTAGAGGTTTCACCTCTCTTGGGGTCAGGGAGGGAATCACAAAGCTTTAAATGCCATAGAATGAAACCCATCAACCTGGACCCATAGAGTTGACAACAGCACTGGTTTCCTGGATTCTGGATGCAGGGAGGTAAGAACCAGCACAGACATAGTGCTCACTCCTAGGCCCTGCCTGCTTCCTACATCCCACACGTGCAAAGTGAGTCCAGCAGGTGGTGGGGGTATTGGTTTAGAACAGGGCTGGGTCCATTCTATTTTCATAACATCTCAGCCTGCTGTCTTATACTGCTTCTCATATAGCCTAGAAACGTAGTTAGAAGTAGTGAAGACACCCACAGGCGACTGGGCTTTCATTCCCCAAAGTGTGAAGAACTAGACCTGGAAGAACTCACCTTGATGGAGGCGCTGGCGAACCGTGAGAGCTGTTTGATGTGTTGCCCCTTCTTGCCGATGATGGCGCCCACAGCCTGGGCAGGGATGAACACCTGTACCATCTCCTGCTCAGGAGCCTGCTGCCAGGACAAGGGACTCCTTACCAAAGGGCCAGGGAGTAGGGCGAGGCAGAACCCAGGAGCCCCTCTATCCTGCTGCCTTACACATCAGGTCATGGAAGGCTACCACGGACTCTTGAGCTCTCATCCCGCTAAAGGGAAGCACAATCAGTGGGAAGCTGCTCCCACGCCACAGGTGCTTCCGGGCTGGGCTGCTTTCGTGCAGCTGGCCTCTAGCTGCAGGCCTCTCTCACCATCTTGCCAATGCACTAAGCTCTGACTCCCATGGGTCCCCAGTCAGAAGACCGTCCACTTACCATGAAGGAGCTGTAGGGAGCAGCCCCAGTGACGCTGCTGGGCGGCGGAGGGACAGCACTGGATGACGCCGGGAAGAGACCCACAGCAGCCAGGTTGAGACCAGGGATGAGGTGAGACTGCAGCTGGAGGAGAGAGGAGAGACTCAGGTCAGCGCGCCCACAGGCTCCAGGGGGGTGGCCTAGGGTATGGGGTCAACCTGCTGAGGGGGCTGCTGGGCCATAGGATGTGGCTCTGGCTAACCTACAGGAGGAGGCAGGACTCCCAGCTCCTCAAAGAAGTTATTTGCTTTTGTACAAAATCTGCCTGGTGTTGTGGTTTCCCTTGAGCCGTGGAGATCTCCTCATTGGACTAAACTGTATGTTTAAGCAGGTTCTCTAGTTATTTCTATCACACTGATGGAAGCAAAAGAGGCCCATAACCTGAGAATGTAATGCCCCTCTGTGAGAAGCTGAGACAACTTTCCCTTTGATTCCTGGGGCCCCAGTAGTGCTGAAACTTTCTGCTAGGTATCCCATCCCCAACTGCCTTTAGAAGATCAAAATGGGGTTGGGCATGGTGAGAATAAAATTCCAGTATTGATTAATCTCTGTGAGTTAGAGGCTAGCTCTATTTATCAAGTTCCAAACCAGCCTAGCCAGGCTACACACTGAAACACTGTCTCAAACAAACCAGCAAAATCTGCAGGGCATTGGTGGCCCACGCCTTTAATCCCAACACTCGGGCGGCAGAGGCAGGTGGATCTCTGATTTCGAAACCAGCCTGGTTACAGCTCGAGTGCCAGGAGAGGCTCCAAAGCCAGAGAAACCCTGTCTTGAAAAAAAAAAAAAATAACAAAAACAAACAAACAAACAAAAACCACACACACACACACACACAAAAACAAAAAAGCAAAATCAGATGGTAGGGAGAGGGATGATGGTTCAGTGGGTAAGAGCACTGAGGGCCTGAGTGTGAATACCAGCACCCATGGAAATGATCACACATGTGCCTAAGCACAATGGGTTTGGGGGACAGAAACAGGACTGCAGGACATCTGATGTCCCCCTGCCCTCTGCATACACATATGCACACACACAAAAATAAATAAATATAAATCCTGAGTTGGGTATGGTAGCCTCCTGGCACTTGGAGGCCAAGGAGTGAGAACTGAATTCGGTTCTAGCCTACACACTGAAGTCTTATCTCAGAAGAAGTTAAATTATGGCCTTTCTGTCTACCCCAATACAAGTTTTCCTGGAGGAGTATCACATCATCTAGATCAGATTGGCTAAAATACAGTAATCCACGAAACCCAAGATTATGCCCCCAACCCTACATTAGGAGCCAGATGACCAGCCCTGTTGAGTAATACAGTTTACCCATTTCCAGCAGCAGAGTGTTTACCTACAATGTGCAAGCCCCTGGATTTGATCCCAGCACGACCACTACCAACAAACCAAAAATTAAGTCTAAAAGCAAACTGAGGGGCTAGAAAGCTGGTTAAGGGCTCTTCCAAAGGAACCAGGTTCAATTCCAAGCACCCACATGGTGGCACATGACCATCCGTAACTCTAGTTCCAGTGACTCTGATGCCCTCTCTGGCCTTGGTGGGAACCTGGGATGTACATGGTGTCCACACATACATACTCCAAGGTCATGCTGGTCACCCTGTCTGCTGCTGCCCTTGCTAGGTGTGGAAGAGGGACTAGGACAGAGTTCAGGGATAGAAGACTTTGCCATCTCCAGGGCCTACATTCAACTCCCAGCAACAAACACAGAAGGGTGCCACTTCTCACTCACGCTCATGGCAGCTACATCATTCTCGTAGGCCTCTCGAACTTTCTTCATGATCTCTTGCTCAGCCCTGCAGCAATTCTCAATGGCCCCCTTCACAGTGATGGTCCTCTCAGGGTTATAGAGGGTGAGATCCTGGAGCCTGGCAGGAAAACAGGGCAATGTCAAGTAGTGGGCAGTGCAGGACTGGGACCAGGCCCCAGCTAGGTACAATGTCAAAAGACCAGCATTTCTAAAATTTCTAAAATTAAAGGGCCAGCATTTCTAAAGGCTGTCTAACTTATCTGCAGCCTCAGGTAACCAGGGTAAAGAGCACATGACAGCCAAGGAGGAAACAGACTTATTGTGAAGGTGCGGTCGCCACACATGCAGGATGGCTGTGTTGCAGGGGGTCTTTTGCTTGTGCTGTTTTGCAGAAGAATTACCCTACAAACAGGCCAGTCTCTAAGGAAATGAATGGAGAGGCAGGGTGCTTACAAATAGCTAACCCGTACCTTTCACTGATCAGAGACAGCCCAGTGCACCCAGGCCTGCACACCTCTCAGAGTGACAGACTTACGTAAAAAGCCCACAACCTAGCCACAGGCTTTCCAAGAGATGCACAGAGGTAGAATGTGCCAAGAGGAAGGTGCTCCAGCCCTTATGGAGATGTAGAAAATGATCTCATCACTTCTCTGATTGGTCTTATGCCAGCAGAACCAGTACCCAGCAGAGGCAGGTACTAAGGCTCAGTGATGAAATGCATGGTACCCCAACCCTGTGCTCACCACTCCTGTAAAGGGAACTAGGGAAAGCCTTACGATGAGATGGTGATCTTCGTCTCTGTATCCTGCTCAACCTTCTTCAAGTTCCTCCCTTCCTTGCCAATGAGTCGCCCCACAAAGTTATTATGGGCCAGGATCTTCAGGGGAACCTCGTCAGCCCTAAGGAGGAAATGGGGGACAGCCTGGTCAATAATGCCAACAAAGACTCAACCATGAGGTCATCCACAACAAACCCAGGACAAATCAAGTGTCAGAAGATTACAAAACCCAGACCAGTGGCATACAACAGAGAAATGGTGGGTGAGAATGGACTGTAGAAGGTGGGATGTAATTTTAGGAGTCAAAGCATTATTCTCATGGTTTCAGCAGATACTGCCCTATATAAATGAAACCCAAACTGTACACTCAAAAAACCACCCACCACACACACAAAAGGCAGGTGCAATAGAGTTTGAGGGTTTAGCTTGGTAGTTTAGCTGAGCTCTTTGCCCAGCATGCATGAGGCCCAGGGTCCACCCAAGATGAAGGGGGTTGAGGGAACACAAAAGGGAAACAACACAATGAAGCCAGATATGGTAGCATGTGCCTACAGTCCCAGCTACTCTAGGCAAACATGTCTATTAACAGCATTATTGTACTAAGTGAACCCCGATAAAGCTGGATCAAGAAAATAGCAACTGAGTGGGGTGGTAGTGGTGGATGTCTCTTGATGGGGCGCTTAGGTGACAAAAGCAGGTATATCATCTGAATCTGAGACCAGCATAGTCTACAGAGTGAATTCCAGGGCTACACAGAAAAACTTTACCTCAAAAAGAGAAAAAAGACATACATGCAGGCAAAACATATATGCACATGAAGAAAAGAGAGAACAAGAGAGAAAGAGAGAGCGAGAATGAGAGAGAGAGAGAGAGAGAGAGAGAGAGAGAGAGAAAGAGAGAGAGAGAGAGAGAGAGAAACTGAAGCCAGGACTCATGAAGGCTGGGATTACAGGAGTTCAAGGTTATCTTGGGCTACAGTGAGATCCAGCCTCAAACACCCCCATTCACACCAAAGAGCACCAACCCAGAAAGTGTTGTAAATAAATCACCTATACTTTTTTGCATTAGTGAGGCCCATACTCAGATCCTCATGTATGTAGGCATCTACTTCATGCTACTGTGCTACATTTCAAGGCCTGTGTTGCTTCTCTCTCTGCAGTGGCTTTATATTTACTGACAGATGTACTGACAGCATTCAGCCTGACCACCTGTGCTGACACACATGCACACTTGCCTAAACATACTCCATCTACGGAGACTCAAACGGACACATATCCACACATATGGACACAAATAGAAACACGGAGTACATAAAATTATACAAGGGAAAGATCTTATGTCTCAGCTTCTATGTTTTCTGTGCAGTTTGTGACTTTCCAAATCTCTGTATCGTTGTTATTAATAATTGAGTAGAGGCTGGGGTGTAGCTCAGTAGCCAAGAATCTGCCTGGCTTGACTCATAGCACAGAAGGGGGGAGGGGGGATTGGGTGGAGTGGCAGCAGTCACTGAAGTGCAGCTAGATCTTACGTTTTGGTGTCCTTTGCCTCCTTGTGCATTATCTCCAAGATCATCTTGCAAGCTGAGGAGCAGCCTTCGGGTGTTGAATGCACGCTGATGGCCTTCTCGGCAGCTCCTGCATTCTCCTTCCTATGCACGTCTATCCTGAGGACCACAAGGATAAGGCTGGTTAGTTGTCTCCAATAACACCGACTTCCCCACCTCTTGTTAACCAAAGGCATGGGATCCACTTTCCTTGGAAATGGGCCTGTCAAGTATAGAAGCAGGAAAGTAAAGGAGCCAGGGAACCATGGCCAGGTGCTGCCCTAACAACCTCTGCCAGGAGGTGGCTGGAGAGGACAATGCAGTCCACCTCACAGCTGTTTTCCTCTTCTAGAGTCCTTGTATCAGGAAGTCACACTGTCCCAACCACAAGTAAATAAGTAATGTTCTATGAGTAAGGACACAACCTGAGCCTCTCCCTCTCACACTACAGTGTGAGAGGGACCTAATTATAAGTTATGCCAAAGGGCCAGGACATTAGCCAGGCTGTGACCACTATTCAGTGGCCACTTATCATAAAGTCCCTGAGGAGTGAGGGACTCTCAATAGGACTGGTTTCCTGGGCAACTTGTTATGGGGAATTAGGGAGTTCTTCCTGTAGGTGACAGTATATGGACAGAGACCCATTCTGTTTCCTGGCTTGCCCAACTGCCACAAAAAGCTAAATAACACTGGCAATAGCGACCACCCATGCCAAATCAACAATTCCCAGGAGAAAAGTGCCAATACCCATACCATCTTTTTTCCAGGAGCCTCTCTCCCCAGGCCCCCATCTGTTCCCTATGCCCAGCCCCCCTTTCCCAGTACTCACTTGGACTGGGTCTGTTTTGTGATGTTGCGGATGGTGGCACCCTCCTTGCCAATGATAGCACCTACATACTGCGTGGGCACCAGGAGCCTGAGGGGGATGTCTACTTGCTGCTGCTTGGCTGGGGCCCCTGCTGCCACGGGTGATCCTTGCCGAGGCTGGCCCCGAGAGCCAAAGCCTCCACGGCGCCCATTCTCAGGACCCTGAGCTATCTGCTCATCAGGTATGTATGAGACCTTCAGAGCATGGTTCTCCAGTTGATGGCCATTTAGCTTCATAATGGCTCTGGGGACAGAGAGAAGTCCAGTGGTCACTGCAACTGTCAATCACATCCAGTGCCTCGTGCCTCCTTCCACAAAGCACCTACTGGGTTACAGCTGGGAACACAGTGATGATGGGGAGATAACCATCTCTAGGGAACTATCCAATCTACAAGAAGACACTAAAGGAAAAGTAATTGATTCAGTAAGGCCTCATGCTTTTAAGACCATTGGAAAATGTTGAAGGAAAAAACAAATATGTGGCAAAAGCCTATGGCAGCCAGGTAGAGCTATAAATAACCAATGTACACAATATGTGGTCTGTCCACTCCACAGTAAGAACTGTAAATGCTAAACTTAAGGGCTAACTAAAGAGCTGGGACTTGTGGTGGTGGTGGTGGTGGCAGGGACCCATGGGTGGGGACATCAGCTGGGCTCCTAACCATCCTGCATCACTTGATTCAGGAGCAGCAAGTCATACCTATGATCCCAACATTCAGGAAATAGGGGGTAGGAAAATCAGGCGTCTGGGGTAGCACTGGCTTTGTAAGTGAACTGGAGGTCACTAAGGTCTCAAAATAGAAACAGTTTTCATCCACCTTCCCTTTTTCTTTTTTGAATGAGACAGTTCCCCCACATAACCAAGAGATGGCACCATCGACACATAGAGGACACTGCAGTCCTGGGTACCTAGAGACAATCTTCTTTCTCTCCTAATCAGTAGCCCCCCTCCCTCCAGTTCATTTTTACTAAGAAATTTCTCATTTGTGAAACAAAACATGAAGCAAACACAAACCCCTGAAAAGACCTTCTGTGGATTAGCTAAACCATTATCAGAAGCCAGTGAAGACTCCAGCCTGCCTGGACCCACACACAGGGGTGTGTCCCCCCACACACCCCTCCAGTAGAACACGGCCCACTCTGAGGTACTCACTGCCTGGTCTGCTCCCTGTTGGAGTAGGTGACGTTGACCACTGCGGTCTCACTTTCTGTGTTCACTGTAGAGACAAGGGGTCACCCAAGTTAGAGCTCTGACCACAAACCCAAGCTGTTTGTAAGTCAAGAGGCTGAATAGTGGACTACCCCAAGCTTGGAATAAGGTTCTCAAAGCACAAGTGAAAACACCCCTCACAGAAGACCCCTTTCACCAGAGACAGTGGAAGCCAGGCTATCGAAGCCTTCCCCTGCTCCAGATGTGGTGATGGTGCACCAACCCGCCAAACACATTCCCAATCTGGAGGCAAACTTTCCTGGGAAAGTCCAATTAGCAAAAAAGCAACACCCACTGGGTGAGATTAGCCACTTACAGATTAACAGTCAAGAAAATGGTCTGCGTCTCCTTCCCTGAATAGCTGGAGAGACTTGGGACTACCTAAATCCATTCTCTAAGCTAGGATATCCACAAAGACACATTTTGAGAGAAGGAATTCCAGGCTCCAGTATTCTAAGTATCTTGAGAATGGACATAGGACACACTGGGCCACCATAGTTATGGGTCCTAAGAATGAATCCCATCCAAGGGTTTGGGGGTGGGGGCAACACCAGGCCAAGCATTATGGTGTACACCTGTAGTCTCAACAGTTGGGAGGGGAAAGCAGAAAGATCAGGAACTCAAAACTGTACTGATAAAGAAATACCTCAGAGACGGCTCAGTGGCTAAGAGCACTAGCTGCCCTCCCCAGGAGCCAGTTCCATCCCAGGACCTACATGGTGGCTCACAACCTTCTGTAATTCTACTTCCAGGAAATTGGATCTGGTCTCTTCCAGCACTGAATACACATGGTACAGAAACACAGATAGAGTCAAACAGCCATACACAGAAAGTTAAAAATAAATAAAAATAAAAAACAAGGTGAGATGGCTCAGTGGAAAACGGGAACTTGCTGGCAAGGCTGAGAACCTGAGTCATATCTCAGAGCCCCACGTGAAAACCAACTCCCCTACACAGAGAAACCCTGTCTCGAAAAACCAAAAAGAAAACCAAAACCAACTCCCAAGTTGTCATCTGACTTTTACAAGGTGGGAATGACAAATGTGTGTGCACACACACAAGCTCAATAAATGTAAAAAAGATTTCTAAAAATTAAGGGGCTCATACCCTACTGACTCCAGGAGGCAGAGGCAGGCATATCTATGAATTAATTCAAGGCCAGCCTGGTTTACATTGCAAGCTCTAAGTCAGTCAAGGCTACATACATAGTGCAACCCTGTCTCAGAAAAACTAAAACAAGTAAAAAAAATTTTTTAAAAATTTAAAAAGAAAGTGACATTTGAGGCTGAGGGTAGTTGTGCACACCTCCAATTCTGGGACTCAGAAGGCCCAAAGGCAGGAATAGGATCATGGTTCAAGACCAGCCTTTGCTACACTGTAAAATAATAAGCTACAAAGGGAGACCCTTTCTCAAATAAACCAGTAACTAACAATTAAAGTTGGGTGCAGCAGAACACACTAGTTATCCCAGCAAACCGAGAATAAGGATGGCCATGATCTTCTGGTCAGCCTGGGCTAATTGTAAGGCCAGCCAGGACCACACTGCAAGGCCCTGCCTAAAATGAAACTGAGTGTGGTGGTGCAGGCCTGAGGCCCTGGTCTGAGGCCATCCTGGGCTGGTGAGAGCCTTTAGCAACATCTGTGGAATCTTTTTAATTTCATTTTAAACTACTTTAAATTATTTCTGGTGCATGCATGGGCATGTGTTTAGATGTGTGATGGTCAGAGGAAAACTTTAGGGAGTCAGCTCTCTCCATCCATCATGTGGGTTCCAGGGAAAGATTCAGGTGTCAACCTGGCTGAGCCTGTTTCTTAGGGGTGGCAGAAGGTGGTGCTCAGTGTGGCCCCCCTGGTCTGTCATGAGTCCCGCTAAAATCAGGACTGGGCAACAGCTATGAGCGAATTACGCTGTGTTCTGGCATTTGAGATGAAAGGTAAGTTAGAAGGTTAAAGCAAAGACAGAACTCCACTGCTGGGCAGGAGGTCTGTAATCATATGTCAACACACACAGCTTGCCTCCTCTACAAAGAATTTAGAAATGAATATTTAAACCTCAGACAGAGTCATCAATGTTTCTTAAAGATTTCCAAAAGTGGCTGCTGCACTCACCATTCACAGGCAGAAATGCAATGCATCTAAAGTGGCCAACAGGAGGCACTCATGCGTGCACTTCCCTGACCCTAACACACACAACACACCATTGAGTCAAAAATAAATAAATTGAAATCCCCTCATCTATGACTAGATAGAACCAGAAATTACTAAGTTAAACTAAATAAGTCAGGTTAAGGACAAGTGCCCACACGCTCTCAGGAATGTGAAGGCAGGTGGAGAGAATAGAAGGGAGAGGGGAAGAGGGGTGGAGAAAAGGAGGGGAAAGGAGAGGAAATGGGGAAAAGAGGAAAAGGAGAAAGGAACAGAAGCGGGAGGGAAAGGTATTCTCACTGAACTGAGAACAGAGGCGGGAAGACTGGCAGGGAAGGAAGTCTGGGGAGAGGCTGATTGGTGGATGCTAAGTGACAGACAGGACACTGAGAGTTCAGGATGCTTCTTTCTGAGTGGTATGACAGCCATGTATTTCAGAGAGTACAAGATTGAATCTTCTCACCAAAAAGAAATGACAAAGCGAGGAGGCTAATATGCTTATTTAAAGCAGGACCCCTATGCATCACACCACACCCATGAACATGTAATGCTCTTTAAAGTGTTGGCTTAAAAAAAAAAAAAAAAAAAAAAAAAAAAAAAAAGATGACCCTACGTCCAGGCAAATCACCCCAAGCCCTTTTTCTATGCAAAAGAGTTTATCCTCCTAGAAATAGAGGATCCTCAAAATCACAGATAATTTTGTATGGCTTGGAATTCCTATTACTCTTCTCTCTGTGGGCATACTTGTCAAAAGATTTTGCCTACACAAACTATTAATAAATAAAACCCTGTTTGGGGGATTTGGAATGGGGGATGGTTGTTCCAGGGTTTCTCTGGGTAGCCCTGGCTGTGGAAACTCAAGAGATCGGCCTGCCTCTGCCTCCCAAATGCTGGGATTAAGGTGTGTGCCACCACTGCCTTACTGTTTGGTGGATTTTTAAAACAACTTTTCAATTATTTTTAATTTATGTGCATGGACGTTCTGCCAGCACACCCCCCCCCCTTCTCTGTTTTTTAAGACAGGGTTTCTCTGTGTAGCTTTGGAGCCTATCCTGGCACACACTCTGGAGACCAGGCTGGCCTCGAACTCACAGAGATCCGCCTGCCTCTGTAGCCAGTGCTTTTTTTTTTTTTTTTTTTTTTTTTTTTTAAGATTTTATTATGTATACAGTGTTCTCCTGCATGCTAGAAGAAGGCACCAGATTTCATTAAAGATGGTTGTGAGCCACTATGTGGTTGCTGGGATTTGAACTCAGGACCTCTGGAAGAGCTGTCAGTGCTCTTAAACTCTGAGCTATCTCTCCAGAGCTCCTTTTTTTGTTTTTTTGTTTTTTTGTTTTTCGAGACAGGGTTTCTCTGTGTAGCTTTGGAGCCTATCCTAGCATTTGCTCTGAAGACCAGGCTGGCCTCGAACTCACAGAGATCCGCTTGCCTCTATAACCAGTGCTCTTTATCATTGAATCATCCATCTCCCCACACTCTCCTCCTGCCTCCCCTGTCCTTTTCTTTTGTTGCTTTGATTCAGTTGTTGTTATTGTCTTTCCTAGACAGGGTTTCTTTGTATAGCCTAGCTGTCCTGGAACTCTCTCTGTAGATCAGGTTACACTCTGGATTTACTTTAAAGATTTATTTATTTATTTATTTAGTAGTGTTCTGCCTGCATGTACACCAAATCTCATAGATGGTTGTGAGCCACTAAGTGGTAGCTGAGAATTGAACTTAGGACCTCTGGAGAGCCATGTCTCCAACACCCCTTCCCACCCCCGCACGCCTCAAACTCAAAGATCTTCCTGCTTCTGCCTCTCAAGAGTACAAATTCTATTCTTAAAAGTTCTACTGAAATACTGTGATTCCTGTGAGCCGAGCCTGGAACTCATCGAAAAAGGGTAATGAAGTAAAGTGTGTTGGCCCACGTCTTAATCCCAAAAACCCAAGAGGCAGAGGTTAACAGATCTGAGCTCAGGCCAGCCAGCATTACACAGTGAGACTCTGTCTTGAAAAACTGAAAAAGGAAAAATGAGAGGCTTCCAAGACTGCCTACCACACAACAACCCAGTTTCACGGTTTCACACAGTAGGGCACATGCTGGGGCCAGTTATCTAGCACATTTCCTGCTACTCCACACTGGATCTTCACAGTGGTCTATGGTCACAGAACAGCTTGATACTGAAGGCATCCACCTCTTTGCATATGTCTTACCTTGCTCACAGTTCTCCACTGTACCATACTGGGCCAGCAGGCTATCCAGCACCTGGAGAAGTAGGAAAGGGTTGAGTATCCCAGAGCCTGGACATCCCCTGACCCAAAGCTCTGGGACACCACGAAGAACTAGACATTTTGAGCACTTCAGTTCCATCTCCTTAGATTCCTAATGCTGAAGGCAACATCAAGGGTTTGCAAGAATGTCCCTGGCTCTGTGCTAAGGAAATCTGAAGCAGACTCAGACTTCTGTCATCAGAAAGCATTCTCCCTACCTCCTTAATGCCTCTTGCCCCAGGGTATGAGTGCAAATGAGACACCCAGGGGGAGAACTCTCTAGTCATGTCTACCAACTCAGAAGGACAGAGCCCCTCCCCTCCCTGAGCTGTTTCTGCTCTCACCCCACTGTGCATTTCCCCACTTACTTCCCATCGCAGCTGGGGTGGAATATTCCGAATCTGAATTTTCCGACTCCTGAAATAAAAGGAAAAAAATAAGGTAGAGAAAATTCCAGAAGGTTTAGCTCCCATGACATAGCTGTTTCGCATCCTTGTCCTAGCTTGTTATCTCACCAAAATTGTAGAATGGTGGCTTCCTCCCCAGTCCCGGGAACTGAACTCATTCATGGACTGGCACACACCAGATCCTCAGCCCTTAAAATAGCAAGGAAAGCCCAGGGGTGGTAGCTCACACCTTTATTCTCAGCACTAGGGAGGCAGATCTGAGATCGAGGCCAGCCTGGTCTCCATAGTAAGTTTCAGGACAGCCAGAGTACATGGTGAAACATCTTGGGACAAAAAATAACAACCCAGTAAGAATATAGACTGCAAATCGGAAGGGGCCTCACTGACCCAACAACCAACAGCCCAACAACCAACAGGGCCAGAGAGGAATGCAGAACCAGATGTTCTCAGCATAATGGCAGCAAAAGATCACAAACTTCTTAAAATTTGCTATAACTTAGCTTTCTCACATACTCCTCTGTCCAGCACTACAACAAATCCAGGGGAGCTAGAGAAATGGTACGTAGAGCTCTTACAGGACCCACGAGGCAGGTCACAACTGCTTGGAGCTCCAGCTTCAGAGGATCTAACGCCTCTCTACCTCAGGGACCTGACTCACAGGTACATACCCACACATACCTAATAAAATAAATAAATCTAAATGCCAAGTAAGACAGTCATTCAACACCTCTTTAACTGGCACATACTTCAAGCTCTGCTTGGCTGCTGAGGTTGGGGCACACCAATGAACAAAAGAGGTGGAATGTCTGGACCAGGTGCTCACACCGCATTGGGGAAAATATATTATTACAATTACCTAAGATAATAGTACAGTGGTTAAGCCCTTGGCACAGTTAGGGATCTAAACCACTCATTAGCACTGATCTTTATAAGATTATTTAACTTGAGGCGCAGTCTCCCCTTTTGTAGAAAGGGATAATACCCATTCACAGGTGGGAGGTGGCAGTCGATAATATTTGTAAAGACTTGGAGTAAGTCCTTAAACTGTAACAATAGATGTGTCTGTGAGTGGTGAAGGCTCTCCAGAGTGATTAACACCAAGCCCGGCACAAGGAGCACCTTCTCCCTCCCTGGTGACTATACCATACTTACTCATCCCAGCTTTCAAACAGCTCAAAAAGAAAAAATTTTCCCTTGAGGATCACTTTAAGGTTCAGGGCTGACTCCCAGAGCAACTGCTCACCACCCAAATCAATACCTTAATCCCTGAGTTTAAGACATTTAAATTGACTTGATGTGTTAGTCGATTGTCATTTAGATCTCTGTATATCTTTGATCCTGAACAAACTCTTAGTTCAAAGTCAAGGTTTAGAAGGTTGGATAGATGGCTCAGCAGCTAAGAGTACTAGCTGCTCTTCTAGAGGACCAGGGTTTAATTGCCAGCACACACATGATGGATGGGTCACAATCCCTATAACTGGAGGGGATCAGATACCCTCTTTTGGCCTCCAGAGTCACTGCACATGCACCCAGGCAAAACACTTATGCATATAACATAAATTAAAATAAAGATTTGCTTAAGTCACTTGATCTCAGGCCTCAGATGAGCTGTAACCCAGCTGCTGGCTAGTGAGGAGACACAAAAGGAATGCTGTGTCCAAACTGTGGATGTGTTGGCCTTGGCTGTCCCAGGCCAGTCTCTTTACCAAGGCAGAGTTTAGTGTCTCAGGGAATAAAATACAAAGGTCTTCTGAAAATGGCAAGTCTTTATCCATGAGCTAGTGAGGAAACTCTGGGATGAAATAGCTAAGTAAAGGAGCTGGGCAGTGGTGGTGCATTAGAGTAAGGGCAAAAGAGGGAGGGAAGGGGCTGGAGAGATGGCTCAGAGGTTAAGAACACTGACTGCTCTTCCAGAGTCACTTCCCAGCAACCACATGGTGGCTCACAACCATCCCTTATGAGATCTGGTGCCCTCTTCTGGTGTGCGCCATGGAAGCAGAATGCTGTATGCATAATAAATAAAATCTTAAAAAAAAAAAGAAGAAGAAGAAGAAGAAAGAAATGTAGGTAAGACACACATTAAAAAAAAACTCTTTAAAAATAAATAAATAAATAAATAAATAAATAAAAAGAGGGAGGGAAGAAAGACAAACAGATGTAACTTAGTGGGCATACTTGCCTGGCAGGCACAAAGCCTAGTCCAAGTTCCAGCACTGCATAAAAAGGTAAGCATAGTATCAAATACCTGTAATCCCAACACCCAAGGTACTGGCAGAGGATCATAAATTCAAGGGGACACACACACACAGCCATCAAGCCCATTTCTGAGTACTTAACCTCATCCCTTCAGGTCCAAGGATTAGCCAAAAAGAAGCTGTGGACCTCCTTTATAAGACTCTCACAAAACAACTGCTGACCAAAAAGACACACTAACACTCTCTACTTCCCACTTGGTGTAGGATCTGGGGAAAGAAATGAATGCTGCCTTGGTTTAAAAGCAGGAATAGTCCAGCCCAGGACACCTCCTTCCAGAAAATCCTTTTGGATAGAGGGCAGAAGATGAAGGCCGCCTGCCTTGGAGTCCCAGCAATTAGGCATAAAAGCTACCCTAGTACAGGAGCCTAGTTTGGAAACAGTTCATTAGTGCAATCCAAGATCAAAGGCCAAAACTTCCCTCTTCAATATGTTTCAGGACTCTATTCAGGAAAGGCAGAAGAGAAGGGTGGTAGCAGAGAAATCAAATCTCTGCAAGGATGTTAATCCATATCCAGAAAGCAATGGCAGGCAGATCGGCTGGAATGTCTGGAATGTTCCAGGAGAGAGGGGGAGGGAGGAGGGCAGGGCCACCCAACCAATGAAAGAAAGACATCCCAGCAGCCTTCTCACCCCTCGAGGGCACACGCACCACCCTGGGAACCCACTCTAGGCTTCTTCTAGGCTTCCTTTTCAGCAAAGCCCCCAATCCTGATTAAAACACAAGGGGATGGTCTGGAAACCTGAGGTAGCCAAGGACCTTTGTCTTCTAAGCGTGGTTTTCCAGAGTGTGGTGCTATCTAGTTCCTTTCAAGGCCCAAACTGCATAGGGCAATGCTGAGACCTGTAACCTGAATTCCCTTGCTTACAACCCCCTTGGATAACTCACTCATCCCACATAAGGGAGGCCCAGAGTCCGCTGGTTTAGGTTGATGTCTTTCTTGATGGCTTAGGCTCTCAGCTTTTCTCAACCTGTGGGTCAAACTACCCTTTTTCACAGGGAATCACCTAAGACTACCAGAAAACACAGATACATTATGATTCATAACAATAGCAAAATCACCACTAGCTGGCTAGCTCAGTTGGTTAGAGCGTCGTGCTAATAACAATTGCAAAATCACACTTATGGTTGGGGGCCACCACACCAGGAAGTATATCAAAGGGTCACACCGTTAGGAAGGTTGAGAACCACTTCTTAGTTGCTCCTGATGGACAGTGAGCACAACAAACCCCTATTTCACTCCATATTGGCTTCTCCTGGAGGAAATTAATGCCAATAAAGCCCTTGTTAGCATCTGAGAGGAGATCAGAAGGTAGGGTGGACAAGCACCACTTGGTGAGAGAAAGGTAACAACCATTGCAGTATTTAAATTCGTTCACAATAATGAGAAAAAGATCTTATAAAACAATCACTGCCTATGACCCTCACCAAACTCAAGTCCTCCACTCCACTGCTTGCCTTGACAGATGACCCTGCCCTACTCAGGACTAGGATGAACGGTATTTAGGTCCCACAGGTAAAAGGGCACCACACCTGAGCACTTTCTTAGTGTCTAGAGGGCCAAGGCCCACTCTAGCATGTTACATGAATATCAGAAAAATAAAGCAGCTGGCCACTAGCTTCTTACCTCTACCCCAGAATAAATGGGCTGATCCCAAGCCTCAGACTGTAACCCCTCTAGTGCTAGGATTAAAGGTGTGAGCTATAATTCTCTTTTAGACCGCTCCACTCTTGTGTAAAACTCGGTGGCCTTGGAATCACAGAGAACAGTCTACCTCTTAATCCTGAGTCACAGGATTAAAGGTGGCCATACCATGACCTCCTAGCTTCTGGCTGCTTGGATTAAAAGTGTGTATTTCCACTGCCTGATTTCTATAGTTTGAGGCTGACTTTGCTTTTATGAATCCTCAGTCAAGCTTTAATAAATCATAAATAATATATCACTACACTAGCAAGGAGAGGGAACTAGGAGAAACTCATTAGCTACCCCAGTCCTCTAGCAGCTAAACCTGTTGAAGTGTATGAACTGCAAGCAATGGCCATTAAAGGCAACGGTTACATCAGCCAAAAATGCTTCCTAAGTGCCAACAGCCTGTAGCTTTCTCATGTCCTCTGTCTGCTGACAGAGTCAGAGATCCAGCCCTGGAGGGCAGCTCAACAGACATATGGTATACTGGGAAAACTCACCTCTAGACAGCTGCCAAGCCAACCTGGGAATGTGAGGACCACCCCTCCTCCTGGGGTGTGGACAAAGGTCAGGGAGATTGAGAGAGCAGAAAGACAGAAGAATGCACCAGGACATCCATCACAGTATACACACTGGGCTGGGGCTGGGGGTGTGTCGAGACTTAAGAGTGCCTTTCAGATCCATCTCATAGTCCTCCCATTGCTCAGGCTATTGGTGGTTTTGTCTGACAAAATCTCAGGGCCCTGAGATTAAGAGGCTTAATGAATGTCTTGTGCTTGTTTTATAACCACTAAAGCCAAAGCCAGGAGTTGAACCAAAACCCTGTTGATTTCCATTTTGTTTGTGTGGGGTTTTTTGTTTGTTTTGTTTTTGCTTTCTGGTTTTGAGGCAGGGTTTCTCTGTATAGCCCTGGACGTCCTGGAATTCACTCTGTAGACCAGGCTGGCCTCGAACCCAGGGATTTATGGACTCTAGGCAAGCACTATCTACTCCTGAGCTATAATCCCAGTCCCATCCCACCCCCTAATTTTTTCATGTGAGTTCTTTGGAATCCCAATCTGCAGAGGCCCCAGTCTTAAATCAAGCCTGAACTTCTATCTCCTTGAAAAACGAGATGAAACAGGGCATTGGTGGCACATACCTTTAATCCCAGCACTTGGGAGGCAGAGGCAGGCGGATCTCTGTGAGTTCGAGGACAGCCTGGTCTACAGAGTTCTAGAACAGCTTCCAAAACAATTCAGAGAAACCCTGTCTCAAAACCCAATAAATAAATAAATAAACAAACAAACAAACCAGGATCTTCACATCCACCCCAACCCAAGGCCAAGCTCTGCCTCCCACCTGTGGCCTCATGTCAACCTTCAACTCTCTGGGGACCACTTCTCGCATCTGGGGGAAAGCAGTAGGATGGTTCATCTCAAGTATCTGTCTACAAATGGGGTCGGCCTGTCTACCTACAGGCAACTTTCTTAAATAAGGGATTCATCGTACATTAATGATCTGAGTAACTGGTTATCAGCTTTTCTTTTTTCTGGAATTTAAGAAAAGGTAAAAACACTCCAGAAGCCAGGCGTTGGTGGTGCACGCCTTTAATCCCAGAACTCAGGAAGCAGAGGCAGGTGGATCTCTGTGAGTTCGAGACCAGCCTGATCTATAAGAGCTAGTTCCAGGACAGCCTCCAAATCCACAGAGAAACCCTGTGGGGGGGGGGGGGCGCACTACACACACAACAACAAAAAAAATTGTGCAGTTTCAAGACTTCAGGGGGTTAATAAAAATTTTGAATTCATCCATCCAAGAAACCTAAGGTAAGACCCTAACACACATCCACACAAACTTATTTAAATGAAGTCCAAGCTTTCAGTGAAGCTTGTAGTTTCTCTCTCAAAGTGAGAGAAAGCTACCCCTGGCAATGAGAAAATACAGTCAGAGAACTATAGCTGTAGTTCCCTAGGATACCTGCCTAGTGTGCTAATGCCTTGGGTTCTACCAAGGCATTTCATCTACCATGAAAATAAATGCCAGACTAGTGATGGGTTTGCTGTTGTAACTGGAGTACAGCAAAACAGCAGCCATGAGGCTGGAAAAGAAGGTTCAGTTGTTACGAGCAGTGGCTTGTGGGCATTGGGCATTCAAGTGCAGGTAAAACATACAATAACATATACATAAAATAAACAGCCCCTCTGGGTGGTGTGGCACTCGCCTTTAATCCCAGCACTCAGGAGGCAGAGACAGGTGGATCAAATTCAAGGCCAGGTTCCAAAGCTACAGAGAAACCCTGTCTGAAGAAAAAAGGAAAAGCAAAAACAAAACAAAAACCCCACAACACAGCCAAGCATTTAATCCCAATTGCTCTACATAGCAAGACCCTGCCCCCACCCAAAGCAAACCAGGAGGATTCTCAAATCTGTAGACACACCAAGCTCCAGTTCAACATAGATACTGAATTCTAACTCATCAACAGAAAGTTGCCTATTGGGCTCAGAAGCATCTGTAATCCAACCAATAAAAGGTGGGACACTTCAGGAACTCCCATGGGCCAGCTGGTCTTGACACCCAACAAGGAAGGTGAGAACTACTCACACACACCCCACACACTGGCTTCCCCAACTTTCCTCCACATTTCTAGAAAGATTCCAACGGCTAGAGCCTTCTAATTCCAGAGGTTATTTTGGTGGCTCCGATGTGCTGGGGAAGCCACTAACTGAGGCCTCTAGTAACATGACCAAATGCAACTGAAGAACTGACTCCTTTACTTCAAAGGAGTAAAATTTTGCTATTAATTTTTTTAAATCTTTTTTCTCCCCAAGACAGGGTTTCTCTGTGGCTTTGGAGGCTGTCCTGGAACTAGCTCTGGCTGGTCTCAAACGCATAGAGATCTGCCTGCCTGCCTCTGCTGGGATTATCACCACCGCCCGGCTAAAATATCCTTATTTTTAATTGTGTGTTGAATCCCCTGGAGGGTCAGTCAGTCGTGCACCACTTGACATGGGTATGCATTTTTTTTCAAAGATTTTATTTATTTATTATGTATACAATATTGTGCTTCCATGTATATCTGCACACCAGAAGAGGGCCCCAGATCTCATAATGGATGGTTCTGAGCCACCATGTGGCTGCTGGGAATTGAACTCAGGACCTCTGGAAGAGCAGTCAGTGATCTTAACCTCTGAGCCATCTCTCCAGCCCCCACAAATGTGATTCTTAATATTAATTACACAGTACTCCAGATGGGGTCTCATGATGGAGCCTTGGCCAGCCTGAACTTCCAAATTCTTATTTCAGCCTCCACAGTCCTGGGATTACAGAATTATAGGCAAGTGCCACCATCCGACCCACTCACCTAACCTTTCTTTAATGTGGAGACTAATTCAAAACTTCCGAGTGTGCACAGATAAGGCTGGCTAGGGAGTGCAGATAATTCTGCTGGGTTTTTATTTGTTTGATTTTTTTTTATTCCATCAAAAGGACCCTAAATGACTGACCCAGGAGCCAAAGCTGGACCCTTTCCAGATGAGAAACAGTGCTCATCACTGGCTCTTCCAAGATGGCCTTGGTCTTCCAGATCACTACAAAGCTATCAGTAATTCCTTCCCACACTTCTTAACCACATACAAAACAGAGAGGTGGCTATCAAAACAGGGGTTGGAGGAGGGGGGGAGTCCAGAAAACTTCTGAAGGGGGCCGGCTTGGCACGCTCCAGGCAGGGCAGTAGCTGAGAAAAGGGGCGGTGCCGGGAAGGGAGGAGGAACTGGCTCCATGCCCAGGGCTTCATGCCAGGATGATCCAGAGGCAGGGCAGCCAGACAGAGCCAGGCAGCCGGCGGGCACTCTACTGAGTAGCTAGCTACAGGTTAGGACTCAGGCTGAAAAAAACCAGAGAGGTCTACAGACAAGGCAGATGCCATCACCAACACCGGGAGAAAGAGAGAGACAGAGAGTGTGTATGTATCCACGAGACACACACACACACACACACAACCACACACACACACACAACCACACACACACAGAGAGAGAGAGAGAGAGAGAGACAGAGACAGAGACAGACCCACGCACAGCAAGAAGGCACAATAGAATGTAGCCATGTGCACGCTGCCTTTTAAAAATTTTTTAAATTTTCATTTGTTGTGTGTGAGTATGAGATGCAGGAGGTTCACATGCCACACATGTATACGGAGGTCGGGCAACATGTGCAAATAGGTTTGGTTCTCTCCTTAGGATGTGGGTCCTGGGGTTCAAATTCAGGTCTTCAAGCTTGGCAGCAAAAGCCTTTCAGCTTTAAAGGTATGCCACTCGCACACTGTCCCATGTGTCCCCACCCTGGTTCCTAAACTAATCTCACAGGGTCATGAGAGGAAAAGCACTCCACAAGAGGCTCCTTATCTAGACCTAAGCCTGATTTCCTCTCCTCTGGAAAGGTGTTACCCGAGCCAAATTGGGGGTTGAGGGGATCACTCAACTTCTTATAGGTCATGCTACTTGCACACCCTCTTATTACCAAGAAATTCTGGCAAAGGACAATCAGATTCAGGTTTCAGAGCGGTCCCCCTCATTTCAAGGTTCAGACAGGGACAGAACTAGCCAACTTGGGGGTAGGACTAGAACCCAGTTCTACAGGCTGATTTCACCAAAACGGTGCTGCTCTGCTGTTAGCACAGCAGAAGTCATTAGAGTCTGGCGGTAAGCGCAGGAAAAATGCCCATATTCTGTATGGCTAAATGCTTGCCAACTGGCTTTTACTGCATGCGGCTCTAATTTGGGCACCAGATTTAATTTGCAGAACAGCTAACTACACTATAATACGGCTGGATGGCTGTCAGAGATCTGTTACAGAGTGGGAAAGGCTAGTCATCCACAGTTCTCCCTGCCGAAATACCAGCTAGACCTAGAGCAGGCAAAAAAAAGTCAAGGTGCAAAGGGGGGGGGGTCACAACACAGGACGACACACCTCAGCATCGAAGTAACTCTTTCATTCGGGAATAAATGGGTTGACAAGAAGCATACGGTGGGTTTTTTGTTATTGTTATGGATTTTTTTTTAATTTAAATCCCCACTCCTTACTCATCTGGGCAGCCCCAGAGAAAGCCAAAAACAGAAGTTCTGGGATAGCTGATCTCTTTCCAGGCCAATTCCAGGTCAGCCTGAGCCAATTGCTGCTTCCCCCACCCCCACACCCTGGGCTTTGAGTAGAATCTCACTTTTTCACTTTTTAACTGCAGGGGTCTGGCCAAGTGGAGCTGAACAGTGGGGGGAAAGGAGGCAAGAACCTGGGGGTAGGTGAGACGTTAAGGATGAGATCTTCAAAGTTTATAAAATAAAGCACACACGGAAAGGAGTTTACCCACATGAATCTCCTGTGTGGTTACAGAGACAGTCCCTCAATAGCACTGTCGTCACCCTCTTCAGGATGGCGGGGAAGGTTAGTAAGTTCTGAGAGACCCCCACCCCTCAATAGGATATGTTGTCTTAGCATATCTGTATCATTTCTTCAGCCAAAAGGTCTAGTACTGGGAAGCCCGAGAGGGCCGGCTAGGAGGAGAAGCAGCAGCGGGCAATATGGGGAAACCTTGGAAAGAGGAGTCTCTCCCCAGGGTGTGAGGCAAATGGAGAACCTATCTCAACACAAAGATTTTGAGGTGAAGTTCTCAGAAGCAAGCAAAGAAGCCAGGCCAACCTAAAAAGAAATCAGGCAACTCACAACCTTGTCCAGTGAAAAAGGATTAGCATAATGCTGAAAATCCTTAGGGTTAAAAAAAAGTAATTTATCTTACCAGTAGAAAAGGACTCTGGTGTATCCTCTCCAATTGTCAACAAATAACCTGTTGGTGGTGGTGGGCAAGTTTGAGAAGTGCATGCTAGGTGCTGTCAAAGTTCTCAGAGGGAGTGTCCTCGGCCATTCCTGCCCATCCTGAGTTCTGCTTGGATTGGGGTGAGGGAGTGCGTGGAAGGCCCCTCCGAAGGGCCCTTTCCCCCAAATTGAGGGATTATTAAGAGTCAGGACCACCAGCGCTTTCCAAAATGGCTCTGGGCCACCCTGACCAGGAAGAAAAGCGGGTCTTCAAAAGCCCTGAGGACCTAGGCCTTGGCCACAGCCTTTTACCAAGGAGGGTTGGAAAGCCGAGCAGTCAGGGCAGTGCCTGGGAAGGGCGGCGGCAGCTGAGGTGGGGGAGGGTGGCAGCAGCTGGGGGGAGGAGGGGAGTCCTGCAGGCCGCGCAATTGAGAAGGCCCGAGCAGCTGAGAGGCCCGGCCTGCGCCCCATGGGGCGCCCCTTCCCCCAGCCCCTCACCTCACCCAGGGGAAGCTGAGCGCGCTCTCCCACCCCAACCCCTGGGTGGGCTGCTACACTCTGCAGAGGGAGGAGGAGACAAGGATGCGCCCCAATCCCTCTACCACAGTCTAGAATGTTCGCAGCAAAGCGCCCTGGGCACCCGAGGACGCGCAGCCCGTCCTGAGCTGCGGGCCCCCGGCGGCCCTCGGTCGCCCGCGCAGGGCCCGGGGGGAGGGGCCGCGCCGGGGGCTGTGGGTGGGGGTGGGGACCGGGACTTTGCCCTTTGTCTCTCTCTCTCCCTCTCTGCAGAGCCACCGGCCGAAACCCGACCCCATCGGCGAGCCAGGCAGCCGGCGTGGGGCAGGCTCCCCCTCCGGGGTTCTTTAGTAAATCCAGACCCGACCTCCCCGTGGTCAGGGCCGTGACTGAGGTGGTCCTGTGGGGGAGGGGCCTTCCCGCCTGAGAACGGGCCTGCAAACATTTAAGGGAAACTGGGTAGGGGGCAGGGAGCCGGGAAGAGGCTGGGGTGGGACCGCTGAGGCTGGAGAGGAGAAAATGGCCCTGGAGGCGACAAATCCTAAGGGACATGGTCCGGGCAGCGCAAGGCGGCAGAACCAAGCCGGGGAGGCCTTCCACAGACAAGGCAGAAATGGGGCACAGAACTTTGGGGCTCTCCGGGCCATGGGGAGTCCTAGGCTCGACGGCAAAGTTATAATTGAAAAGTCATCGTTGTTCGCATAATAAAATAGGCTCTTAGGGGTTGACACGAACTTACCAATCCCTTTGGGGTGTTATCAATTATCTTTCAAATATGCAGCTTTGCATAGTACTTCTGAGTTTGTCTCTACACACAAAATCTATGAACCTGGAACATGAGGCTGACGTGGGCTTCTCAACCAGCAGCCTGAGACTGAGAACACTGTTATTTTCATTTCCAGGGGTAAGAGGCTCAGAGATTGACTAGCCCAAAGAGGCAATGAATGGCCAGTGACAGCATAAGGCTTGTTCCTGCTACCCAGAAAAACAGGCTAATTGGGTTCTTGCTCCCTAGAAGCCAACACGTACCAGGTAAGAATTATGATTCAGTGGATATTCGTCCCTATCTGCAGGGAGGGGAAGTAGGAAAAGGCATCTTATTCTCTGCTCCCACTCTCCTCATCCCCACACCACCCCCCACGCCTACACACACACTAACCGCGGAAGCAGTCCACCAATGTGGTTGAACATCTGCACATCTTCACCTAGATTTATCAAGTTTCTAGAGGAGAATCCAGGTGAGGAGACTGGAGGCCCAGAAATAAACAATGACCCTAGATCCCACTGCAGATTCCTTTTCTAACTTACTTGCCCACACACGGGAAGATGGCTGGGACCCACCATCTTTGTTTCCTTCAGCCTGGGAAGGAATCAGGCTCAAAGCAGGGACAAATGCTTGTCGGGTGTGTTTTTCTTTGCAAAACTCATGCTACCCCAGTAAAGCTTGAGAAAAGATGCAGCCAGTGTGCGACGGACAGCTCAGCTTTAGACACAAATGGCTGACTTTAAAAACAGGCACTGCTGGAGCTTTGGTTTTTTTTCAGTCGCATGTGGTGGCAAGAACACCTTTGTAGTTCTTTTGTTTGTGGGAATAGGTTGTCAACAGTAACCCAGGCTGACTTATAATTCAGGGCAATCAGTCTTCCATCCAGGCTTCCAAGTGCTAGAATTACAGGTGTGAACCCCCACATGGGACTCCTTTGTAGTTCTAAGAGAACAGCGTGGAACTAAGTTAGATATTCAACGTAAGCCCCCTCCAATTGTAGGAGGACAATTTTTGACCCTTGATCCTCCCACATAATGCTCCAAGAGGCTCACTGAGAGCAGTAACAGGTCTACCTAACTTACCTCTCCCCCACCCAGTGCCAACTCCCTGCCAGTCCACCAACCCTCCTTAATCTACTTCTTTATTTTTTCTTGCCTGTACTCCAAAATCCAGTTTAGCTGCCACCGGCCTCTTGTGTTCAAGATCTTGAGTTATGAGTTAATGTACCCCACTATCTGAGTGCATAATCCCCAGCCAGTCCCACGGCTTTCCTGGATCTAAAGGGAAAACGCCAGAGGCCAGATAGGTGGCATTCCTCCCCTTGTTAAAAGCAGAAGGAACTTTGTCCTGTACCTCGCTCTTTGAGGAGGCCCCTTCCCTCCCTCCCTCTCTCTCCCTCTCTGTTTCTCAACAGTCCTTTGCTCGCCTTTCCCACCCTGGCTGCAGAGCTCCTGCGCTGCTATAAAAATCCAATAAATAAAAACAATTCAGGAAAGTGGTCGGCAACCATGGAAGACCACTTCATCACAAAGAAAAAGGAGGACAGGGAACAGGAGACACCTAAGTTTTCAGAAAAAAACCTAAGAGTGGCTGTTCACTTGTTCCTTGTTTTGCTTCAGGTATCTAGCAAAGGAAGTGACACGCAATAAATAGCAGATTCATAAATATCAGATTCAACGGATAAGAGTAAGTGAGTGTATACATGACTAGAAGCACCAATTCCTGCAACAATATGCAAACTATCACAGAAGTCAGTACGGGGTCGCCAAATATTTTCTCACACTTATGTTATATATTTTAATTTTTAATAGCCAGTGGCTGATTGGCAAACAGAACCTCACACCCCCAGGCAATTGCTGCTGACAGTGTGGAATTTTTTTTCCTCTTGAAAAAAAAGAAAGCAAAGGAGCTTTGGAACTAGATAGGTAGCATTCCTCTCTTAGCTAGGAAGGCAAGGAAGCTACTCATTCAAGGTGGCCGGCAAAAAACAAGGGTCAGAGGTGGAGCCTGATCAGCTCAGACAGGCCTGGGGTTCCTGAAGATCAACCCCACCTCCACACGGAGCTCACTTTGAGTAAAAATCTCTCCATCCTTCCTTTTTGAGGCATTCTCACTGTGCAGTCATGACTGGCCCATAACTGAGTGTGTAGAAGGGATGGCCTCAAACTTACAGTGATTCCCCTGCCTCTGCCCCCCAGCACTGGAATCACAGGTGTATGCTGGCTGTTTTTACATGGAATAACTTTACGAAGAGGAAAACACTCGAGAGTATTGGGAGGTGGTGTGGTTGGGTGGTTGAGAGCACTGGCTGCTCATCTAGGGTTGGATTCCCAGCACCTTCAGTAGGGGACCTTCTTCTGGCCTCCGAGGGTAATGAATGTCCCCATAACACACAGGCAGGCAAGACACCCATGCTCGAGGGTGGAGAGAAGGCTAAGTGGTTAAGAGCATGTACTACTCCTCCAGGACCTGAGTTCCATTCCCAGCACCCAAGTCAAGAGTCTCACAATCACCTGTAACTCCAGCTTCAAGGAATCTGCCGCCTCTGGCCTCCTTAAACACCTGCATATCCCCAGACACATGATTAAAAAATAAATATTTTCAAAGAAAAACTACCCATACACATAAAAAGAAATAATATTTTAAAAAGAGTTAACCCCAGGCTAGGGGTGTTCTCATTGGTAGAGTATGTGCCAGGCATTCATCAAGGCTGGGGTTCCACACCTCCCCCCCCCAAGAAAAACCACTGAAATACAGGGGTAGGAGTCCCCACTAAACAAACAAAACCCTGCTCCTATCACCACCACATTCAAATTGACAGCCTAGTACTGTCAGTCCTTGCTCAGGAAACATGGGCTCCAGAAAACCAAGCTCTAATAACATCGTTTCCCTTTAACGCTGGGCTCTGTTACAGTTGGGCTCCTCCACCCCAGGGACTGAGTCCTTGAGAGAGGCGGAATAAATGCTTCTAACTGAACTGACAGCTCTAGGTTTCCTTCCTCCAACAGTCCTGTCTCAGTTCCTATCTCCACCTCACTTTCTCCTTCTCCTTGGAGGGTGCAATGGGAAGTTGATGAGCCCAAAGCCATCCCAAATGTGACACACACCACTCTGTATGTATCATCAACAAATTGTAAAACTCTTCATAGTAACTGACTAAACCACAACCCTGTTAAAGGGCCAGAAACCACAGATTGAAATGAAAGCCTTGCCCATAGCCAGTAAGAGAGTTTCACACCTGGGGCTGTGGACATGTGAACCCAAGGCATGATTATGGTATGTCCATTGGGAACAAGGAGGACTGAAGGCAGAAAGTGAACATGAAAATGAGTTCAGGGTGGATTTTGCAGGATTCTCCAGACCAGGAAACCAGGGAGAGGAAAGGCAAAGGAAGGAGGAACTAGATTCAGTCACTTCCAGGTCATTCAGGGATCCCCAATTTCTAAATGCTCGTTTTATGAGCTTAATAAAAGAATATAAAAACCAACATCCCTATTATCTGCCAACAGGGTAAGAGCCACTCCTCCCTGCCAAAATTCGCTGCCCTATTCTTACCATCTGTGGCTACAAGTGGCTCCCTCCCCTATACACACTTTTGACAGTGAAATTACTGAGAGGTACCTAGGCATCAAAAGAAATGTAATAAATGACCTGTTTCTCATTTAAACCAAGAAATCTAGCACTTGCCCAGCTGCATCCCTCCAACCTATGAGAGTTGGTAATGTGGGAGCTCTAGAAGGTTGCCTATAGCTAAGCCTTTAAGGGACCCTACACCAAACCCACAGTATGCCACCAGCACAACACATACCAAGGAATATAGTAAGCTCCAGTCCAGACTGGGTCACACAGAAAGACCCTGTCTCAACAGCAAACCAAAACAATAAAATAATGAAAAACAATGTGCCAAATTCACCAAGCATATGGAAGCACACTGAAAACCTAATCTTATGTCTTAGATAAACACTCCAGGTTGCCATACACAGTCCTAAGACAAAACTATTCATAGACATGTTTTCAAACACGAATACACATGCTTCATTCCAATTCTGGAGCAACCACAGCTCTATGGAACAGAACTGTGAAGCCTGGAAAGAAGACAAAGACCTGCCAGGTCAAGTGACAGCCAAGCCCATGCCTAGAGCAAAGTGGTAATGCTGTAGAGTAAGTATTGGCTGCTACATACTATTCTTTGCACAATTTACAGTCAAAGAACCTGAGAGCCTCTGCTTTAAACACTGGCTCTCCCGTGAGGAAGATCTTTCCTTCAGACCATTTAGCGAAGGTACATAGGAGACCTGGGCTGGGTCACCATGGAATTCTTCCTCCCCTCTGATTAAGAGTTTTGAATAATGCCACACCTTTGATCCCAGCACTCAGGAGGCAGAGGATCTGTGAGAGTTCTAGGTCACCTTGGCCCACATAAGGGAGGGACTTCCAGGCAGCCAGGGCTCCACAGAGAGATGTTGTCCCCAAAACAAAAAAAATGTGATACTGCCCTGATGGCTCACACCTTTAATCCCAACACTATGAGTTTGAGGTTAGCCTGGTCTACAGAGGGAGTCCCAGGAAAGGCTCCAAAGCTACAAATAAACCAAATAAATAAATAAGATCAGCTATCTTGTTTTTGTTTTGAAACAAGGTATCTTTACAGAACCCTGGCTTTCCTGGAACTATGTAGATCAGGTTGGCCTTGAACTACTCAAGGAGACAGAGACCCTCCTGCCTCTGCGTCCAGAATGCTGGTATTAAAGGTGTATACCATCATGACCAACTTTTTAAAAGATTTCTTTTGGGGCTTTTCATACCGGATTTGTGCATGTGTGTACTCAAGAGGAGGCCAAGAGGATATGTTGGTGCCCAAGTTGCTCATTCAGACACAGGAATGCAACTTCTTAACAAGGTTGTCTGGGTCCTAGAGAGATGATTTTGTGGATAAAAGCACTGTCTGATCTTCCACAGGACCTGAGTTCAATTCCCAGCACCCATATGGTGTCTGCCAATCATCTATATCTCCAGTTCCAGGGAATCTGACTCCCTCTTCTGACCTCTGTGAGCACCAAGCATTTACATGGTGCTCACACATACATGCAGGCAAATCAATTACACACATAAAATAAATAGATAAATAAATATTTGCGGGGCCAACCTGGTCTACAGAGTGAGTTCCAAAACAACCTCCAAAGCAATACAGAGAAACCCTGTCTTGAAAAAACCAAAATAAGCCAGGTGTTGGTGGTGCACGCCTTTAATCCCAGCACTCGGGAGGCAGAGGCGGGCAGATCTCTGTGAGTTCAAGGCCAGCCTGGTCTCCAGAGTACCAGGATAGGTTCCAAAGCTACAGAGAAACCCTGTCTTGAAAAAAAAAACCCAATAAATAAATAAATAAATAAATAAATAAATAAAATATTTAACCCACCCTAGCTATAAAAGAAGCAAATAAGCCAAGCAGTGGTAGCCCACACCTTTAATCCCAGCAGTCAGGAGGCAGAGGCAGGCGGATCTCTGAGTCTGAGGCCATTCTGGTCTACAGAGTGCCAGAAGAGCCAAGGCTATACACAGAGAAACCCTGGGGGGGACCCCAACTCAGTCCAAACTATCCACTCAGATTTTGCTCATACTAAACATTTCCATTTCAGACTAACCTGAAACTAATTCCAAGTGAAAATATTTGGAAAATTACCTCTTTTGTTAAAGATATATAAACTAGAATGCACAGAACAGAACAAACATTACAGAGAAAACACTTTGGCGCTTGCCTCAAGAGAATTTCCAAGTGGGCTTACCCAAACTCAACATAAACTCCCAACCAGCCCATATCACTGTTTCTTCTGTGCCTTCCAAAATATCAGTTTATAAAACTGCCCCAGGGGCTTGGAAATATCTAGATAATCCAATCAGTTCTTTTTAGCCATCCAGCTGTTCAGTTGCTACTTCGTCTAAAACAGTTGCCTAATGGCCAGCTCTGCCCTGGTGATCAGTCTCTGCACCAGGACTGCATTTCTGATGTTTGGTCAGTGTGCTGCAATCAGATTTTTCTCTAACTACATTAAAATTATGAGATCCAGACCTACTTTGGAAAATCTCATGATTTATCCATTATCAGCACACATTTGATTTCAGTGGCTTGTGTTTTGAAAGAAAGCTTGTTCCTGTCATATTAGTTCCAAACTTACTGTGCTACAAAGGTTTAAAAAAAAGAAAAAAGGTCTTATGAGGCTGACTGTGCAATAAATATTAGAACTAAAAGAACCATTTTGCATCTTTGAAGCAGACATCGTCAAAAGCCTCAAGGGCCATCCAAATGGACATAGGCAGAATTTGGACTGAACACCATCCTGCTGGAGATCTGTTCTGTTTTATCTTAGGACCATTTCTAGCCAAATCAATGGTCAATAACCAAATGGGCACCTACCTTAAGTGCATGTTGGGCTTTTTGGTTTTGTTTAGGAGACCTTTGCTTCTGTTTTGCAGAGATGTTTAAGAAGAGCAGTGGGAATGGATGGGAGCACGAGTTTCCTGCTGACAGGGAGTGAGACCCCAGCCAAAGCCTCCCTAGGGGTCAGTTGTGTGACCAGCTTAAACGTTTATTTTTGGTTGTGAGCCTAGCCTCTAACTGAGCTGAGCCATTTCCCCATCCCTATCTTTACACACACACACACACACACACACACACACACACACACACACACACACACCACACACACACACACACAGGCCCTCTCATTATTATTACTCCCTATTAACTGTTTCAGTTGGCCTTCAGGACACACAAACAGACCAGTTTGTAAAGATGACATTACTTCTATCCCACATGGAATTCTATTCCCTGAGAGGCCAGCCGGCCGTGGTATCTGGGTGGGGGTAATTGCAGGGCCACTGTGTTTGCTTTGCGGGGCCCTGCCCCGTCACTTCACACAGCCCCCTTTAGGATGGGAAGGTCTGCCAGGGGGAGCTGGCTGGGCCCCACAGAGCCCTCCACCTAGGAAACAGCAGAGGCTGTGAGAGTTGGGATCTAGGTACCAGATAATAAATCCTGATCCAGGGTATGCAGCTCAGCACATTGGGTTCAGGAGCTGCGACGGTCATGGTAGAAGGTCAGATAGGGGTATCCAGGAAGAACCTCTGCCGAGCATCTCTCTCCTTTCCCACCGCACCCTCTCTTTTTGAAAAGGGGAAGTCCAAAAACTCAAGAGGGCAAAAGTGGTGTGGCCTCCTTCCTGCTGGCTGCATCTGTCTTCCTAACACTAGTGACAGAGGAGTCTTTAAAAGTGAGGTGGGAAATCCAAGGCCCAATCTCAGTCTCTCCATTTTCTCCTTAACACTCTTGTCAAATCACAGTTGCGCTTTCTAAAAAAACAGCCCCATTTTAAAATCTTTTAAGAGATAGGGATAGACAAGACAATTTAAATTTGAACAGATGGGAAAATGTCACTTCCTCAGTCTAGGTTCATTTTTTTCTTATGACACTCTCCCTGCCACTTTCTACACAAAAACTGAGGTATACACCAAAAAGTTTTTGTTTTTTGTTTTTTCAAATAGCCAGCCAGGTCTAGCGGCTGTAATCACACCTGTACTCAACACCACAAAAAATCCGTGATGCAGGAGGATTACCATCAGGCTAAGGCCAGCCTGAGCTACACAGTGAGTTCTGTGCCAACCTGGAATACACAAAGAGACCCAGTCTCGAAACACAAACAACTGCTAGTCTCTTTTTCACTGTAACCAAACCAAATGTGAAAACTTTTGTTTGTTTTGATAGTCTATACATGGCTGTCCTAAAACTAACTCTGTAGACCAGGCTGGCCTCAAACTCACAGAGATCCGCCTGCCTCTGCCTCCTAAGTGTTGGGATTAAGGATGTGTACCACTACCACCCCTAGTTCAAATGTAAGATTTAGGTTTTTGTTGTTTTGGTTTTTTTTGTTTGGTTTTTTAAGATGGTGTTTCTGTTTAACAGCCCTGGATGTCTTAACTCTAGACCAAGCTGACCTTAACCCACAGAAAGCCACCTTCCTCTGCTGGGAGTACTGGGATTAAAAGTGTGGACCACCACCAGACATTGGTGGCACACGCCTTTAACCCCAGCACTCGGGAGGCAGAGGCAGGCGGATATCTGTGAGTTCAAGGCCAGCCTGGTTGTTTTTAAGATTTATTTATTATGTGCTGAGCGGTGGTGGCACACGCTTTTAATCCCAGCGGGGGGGGGGGGGGGGGGGGAGGGGGGCAGGTGGATCTCTGTGAGTTCGAGACTAGCCTGGTCTACAAGAGCTAGTTCCAGGACAGCCTCCTAAGCCACAGAGAAACCCTGTCTCGAAAAACAAACAAACAAACACAAGATTTATTTATTATGTATACAGTGTTCTACCTGTATGTATGCTTGCACTCCAGAAGAAGGCACCAGATCTCATTATAGATGATTGTGAGCCAACATGGGGTTTCATCTCTCCAGTCAGCCCTCTTTTAAATATCTTTTTTTTATGTGCATTGGTGTTTTGCTTGCATTTATCTCTGTGTGAGGCTGTCAGATCTTGGAGTTACCTACAGTTACTAGCTGCCACATATATGCTGGGAATGGAACCATGGTCCTCTGGAAGAGAAGTCAGTACTCTGGGCTGCTGAGCCATTATCTCTAGTCCCAAATGAATTTTTGTTTTGTTTTGGTTTGGTTTTGGTTTTTCGAGACAGGGTTTCTCTATGGCTTGGAGGCTGTCCTGGAACTAGCTCACAGAGATAGGCCTGCCTGTGCCTCCTGAGTGTTGGGATCAAAGGCGTGCACCACCATGGCCTGGCCCAAATGTAGGGTTTTAATAAAATATTTAAGTGTTTTTCACTAACTGTTACTCATTAAAGCACAAAACAAACAAACAAAACACCAAAAACCTCAAAGTCATAAAAGTAGCCACACATGTGAATTAAGATTCAAATGGGTAATTCTGAAAGATATTGTAAGACCATCAAAACCCATGGCATCAAAACCTAGACAACTGGAATAAAGTCACTCTGAATTCAGTAATGGGACTCCCAATCTTCCCTTCTTTTATAAAACATTCTCCTTCTGAGAAACCAGCAGAGTAAAATTCTATCTAATTTGTGTCATGGTTAAGAAATTCACAATGCTTTCAAGGAACACCCAGATTAAGAAACGATGGTATCTACATTTGTAAAATACATTTCTAAGTGGAAACTAAAATGGAGGGAATGAATTTGTTTCCTACAAATCCTAAAGAAAACAAACAGAACCATTTTTTCACTTAAAAACAAGCAGGCTAACATCCTTTTTACTATGAAAGTTATAAATTGTTTCTGTTACAATTTTTTTTTTTTTTTTTGCTGTTTTGTCTTGTTTTCCCAAGACAGGGTTTCTCTGTATAGCCATGGCTATCCTTGAAGCTAGTTTTGAACTCAGAGATCCGCCTGCCTCTGCCTCCCAACTAAAGGTGTGTGCCACCACACTGGAATTACACAGGAGTGCTTTAAAAGCCCAGGCTGCTGTCTTTCAACTTTCTTCCTTATGTTTCAGCCCCTAACTCCAAACTGTGCTATTTGCTTTCTGATTAAATGCAGACTTATTTCTGAAGGTGGCTCTAACATGTTTTGAAAAGATTTAGTGACCCGATTATTCAAGGTTTCTACAGTTCATTTTAAATAAGTTGAAAATATTTCCTATTCTGTACAAAACAACCCTTCACAGATTTTAAGGTGCTGAGTCCAGAAGATTAAACTTATAAAGTAGAATCAAACTGGAACACTCTCTTTTAGAATTCTTCACTCCGGGAAAAGAGACCTAGTTTTCATTTTAATCATTAGAAATTTAGTAGAAAGTATTAACCCACTTCATTTTAAATCAATTTAAAGGAAAGAGCTACTATCAATCAACCTGCCTAAAGAAATCAAACTTGGAATCACATATTTCATATGCTGTTAACAGCAACATTTTATTTTTGACACCAGTTGCCTGTAAATATGCAAGGTTTAAGATATACTCTCCAAGAAAAGGTCTCAAGGGTAGGTGCATGAAAGTTTCATTCTCTGGGAAAAGCAAAAATCATTTCCCTCCTTCCATGCATCGATTTCTCTTAGAAGAAAACACATCTAAACACAAATGCTGCACCACTGTTTTTAATGTTTTGGGTCCTTCTCCTTTGTACCAATATATATCCAGTGAATGGATGTAAATTCTCAAAGACCAAAATTACCAACCGAATTCCCAGCACTGGCTAAGAGATGTGGAAGGTAAGTGAAATTTAATGTCTCTCATATTTAAAATTCAAATTTGCTGTTCTCAGCTTAAGTATGATGCTAGGACTGAGTATTTAAAAGTACAAATCATATTTATCAAATATATTCAAAAGGACAACTGTAATTCTTTAAAATCATAATTCATTTGCAACTGAGTTTATCAAGAGTCCAATTTTAAACACTAAAAACACAATACATACAGAAAAAAATCCACCTTTACAGGTTAGAATTTAGTTACTTAGAATTTAGTCCTGACTAAATTCTCTTCTGTGTTTCAAGAGATTGAAAATGCCAGTAACAAACTCAACTGAAGGAGTTATGTTCAAACACAAACTCAAGGAACACAAAACTGACTTAATGAAAACAAACTTTTTTTTTAAACCCCAAGACTTCAAAAATTGGTGCATGGTAGAAATAGTCTCTTCTCACACCACTACCCAGGAAGGGGAGAAAAAAAGACAACTGATTCAATTCCTGGTTCAAAAACTATTTCAGTAAAGGAGAGAACACACAAAAGATCGAATTTAATATGGACATGAAAAGTGAAAATTTTAAGAATCGTCTTCTCCCAGACCTCCTTTCTATTCCAACTCAAAAGAGCTCTTAGTAATGCATTTTGGAGGGAACAGAGAGCCTAGATAGAAATGCCATAAAAGCAAGCAGATGGCTTGAAGAGAAAGATCCACAAATACAGGGCACCATGAAAATTAAAATATAAATGTTTTGAGTTCCATTTCACCACATTTTGCTATTTCTTTCTTATCCCTTCTTCCGGCTTTAAATTTTAAACCATTCTCAAGAGCAGAAGGGGAAAGATCACATATTTCAGAATTCCAGTTATTAGATTCCCCATCAAGAGTTTTGAATTTAAATATTCATAATCTTCAAATAGACCTCAATTATGTTATTCTCTCCCAAATTTTTTCAAAGTAAGACTTTTCTTTCCTTTTCATTTTAGTGCCTCTTTGCTCCTAATTCTAATCACCTTTCCAATTTCTCAAGCATCTGACAACAAATCACATACTCTAGAAACAGACACAATATTGATCATCTATAGAGGCAATCATTCAGTTACTTTAAAATCTGAAGGCAAACCACAGAACAGTTTATCTCCAGCTAAACTTTAGATTCTTTAAAAGTACCCCCCCCACACACACACACACCAAAAGCACAGCACCCACACACATTTCCACCTTAGGAAAGGCCAAAAACTGTTCAGAAATTCAGGAAGTTTCCAGTTGAAAGAGGGGTTGAGGGGACCAAAAATGTACTGAGGACTGCTTCCAGCTAAAGACAGGAAAGAAAACTGCACTGTCAACATGTTCAAAAAGTCTGATGTGAGAAACACTGCCCTTATGCTACACAGTCAGAGTTCAACCGAAGACTTCAGAATTCAAAGCACCCTGAATTTTAGGGGAGCAAGATGGAGATACCCCATTTTGATGGAAAAGATGGAATACAGGGAAAAAAGAACTCAGATGAGAACACACACACACACCCATTCATCCCTGGAGTTCTAGACCCTCCAAAGAGCCCCAGCTCACAGCCTGAGCACAAAGCTCTCACCCCAGATGGTCCCTTGTAACAATGGGCTGAAGGAGTGGGGGTGGGGGGGCTGGAAAGGGATAGTACAGCCAAAGGATATTCTTTGAAAATCCAGTTGAAGGGGCAATATAAGATGCGAGGGGCTGGGGATGAGGGTCTGTGAGGGGGGCAACAAAAGCCATGCCTATAACAGAAATTAATACGGCATAAGCAGATTCTAATAGGGGTGGATTGCTCATTATTTCACCCCCAATGAGAAAGGGATTCCCCTAAATCCATTTTCAAATTATTATGTGGATGAGAGAAACAGAAAAAAAAAAAGAAGAAGCCTGGCGGGAAGTTAAAGAAATCACCCCCGCTATGAGTTTGAACTCTGTATATCTACGCTTCCCTACAAAAATGGTCCCTCACTTTGAACTAACTCCACAGGGCTTCCCCCAATTGATTTTTTTCTCTTTAGTTTCTGAAAGTAACATCTTTTGGCCCACCCCAATCCCAAGTTGTTGTTGTTGTTTTTTTTTTTTTTAAAGCTCTAAAACACCCATTACAAGATCTTGGCCAATCTTATTTCCCAGCCCCCAACATCCGGAGTTGGGAAGGCCAGTAATGGGTTTGTTCCACTGGAGACGACGCTATGGATTGGACCCCCTTAATATTCCTCAGTTCCCCCAAATGAGTTCTTTTCCTACCTTTGTTTTTTGGGGACCGAGTGTTCAATCTCTAGGCGTTTTCCTTGTAGCTCTACTTTCCCTGAAGATTTAAAAAAAAAAAAAATGAATGAGGGAACAAGAGTGGGGGATGGGGAGGAAGGGAGGATAAGGAACATTAGCTAAATTCAAGAGTTTGAGGGGCGTCTTAGGAATCTAGGCACTAAGCTGCCTAAGCCTTGGCGGGGGGGTGTTCTACCTTGCTCCAGGCATGGTAGAACCCGTAAATTCGTTTTTCTCAAATTTTCGTTTAATTTCCACTAATCACGTGGGCTAGTTGCAGGGACTGCTCCGAGAGCCAGATTTAGGAAAGGTGTGAGAGCGTTTGTGTGGTGAGCGCGCGGCTTCTGCGGCTCCCAGAAGTAGGAAGGAGCCCGGGGAAAGGATCACCCCGTTTCTCCGAGTGGGGTGGGAGTAGAGCATTAAACTTTATTTTCCTGCCGAGCCTCGGAGAAGAGCTCAGGCGACTAGGCGTCACCTGTCGGGGCCGGAGGGCTAGCCGAGGGCCCCGGGGGGCGCGGCGCGGCGCGGCCGGGTGGGGAGGGTCCCTCGCGGCCACCGCGCGCCTCTCGGCCCAGCCTCGGCGTCTCGGGAAGCAGCATGGCGACCCGGCGCCGCCGCCGCGCCACCCGGCTCACGCCCCACTTTCAAATCAAAATGGCTCAAGCCCCAGGCCTTGGGCGGGAGGCGGGAGCCCCTTCCTCCCACGTCCTGTCTCAGGGCGAGTGCCCAGGAAGAGAGCGGGAAGACCCGAGGTGCAGGAGCACCCCTCCTGGGAAGGCCTAGGAGGGAGAGCATGGGCGTGGGGGTGCTCCAGCAGGGGGGGCCTCCCAGCGGAGGGGTGCGGGCACCGGGGAGACCACGCCTAGACCCGGGGCCCGGGAGACCCCCACCCCCACCAGTTGCCGACGGGGGCTCCCGCCCCGTCGGTGGGGAGGGGGGCGAGGAGCCTCGCGTGTCCCGGGCTGGGGGAAGGGAGAAGGGAACCCCGACCATTCCCGCGTGGGGAGGGGGCGTCGAGGGAGGTAGGTCGAGGCAGGCTACCGAGGCCGAGCCCCGCGGGCCCGGGAAGAGTTGGCGGGCAAGAAAAGAGGAGCTGCGGGTCTCCGTTGTTCTGGGATTTCGTTGTGTGGTTTTGTTTTTTTTTTTCCCCCGGGGAGGTGGCCGCGCTCTTACCCGAGAAAGTTTCGATGGCCTTCATCGCCCAGTGTTCGTCGGGGCAGTCCACGAAGGCGTAGCCGGATTTGACCAAGAACTGGCCGCTGTAGGAGATCTTGTGCTCCGCAAACACTTTCTCCAAGTCTGCGGGGGTCACGCTCTCGTTGAGGTTGCCGATGTAAAGCTTGTTCATGGTGGCGGTGGCGGGGCAGGACGTGGTCCCGGGCAAGGCCGAACGGGCGGGCGGGCGGGCTGGCGAGCGGAGAGCCTCCTAGGCCGAGAGGCGCGGAGGCGGGCGGCGGGAGCTGCAAACTTTCTACGCGCCCCACCCCTCAAGTTGTCCGGAGCTCCGGGCGGGTGGGCGACCTGAGGGCGCGCGGAGGTCACGGGAGAGTTCGGGGTGGCCCGGGAGAAGTGCCCGCGGAGCGCAGGGAGGCGGACGACGCGGCGCAGCTCCTTCCCTTCGGTCCGAAACCCCTGCGAGCGGGCTGGTGTGTCACGTTTCTCCGCGGCCGCCCTGGCGCCGCCTCTAAATAAAATCGACTTGGAAAAAAAAAAAAATGGAGCGGAAAAAAAAAAAGGCGAAGCCACGTGGTGACAGCCCCCACCCACCCTGCAAGGAAAGACCCCCGACGCCACCGGGCCCCTGGGCCGTCCAACCGGGACCAACCCAACAGTCTCCGGTCTTGGGGGGCACCCGGCGCACCCCAGGGGTTAGCCAGGAAGGTGGAGACGGAGTCCCCGAAGCTCCCCTCGCCCCCTCCCCCTTTGCAAGAACCTGGCCCCTGAGGCGGCGCCCCGCCCCCACCCACCCCTCTTGCCACCGCGACCTGCCCTGGGGGAGGGCGGTGGCGACCCAAATCTCCCCAGTCCTTTGGAGTGAAACGTTCGGTCATTTTTTTATTCGTTGTGTGGAGACTGGGTTGCCCACCCCACCCTGGTAAACTGCTAGCGACTGACAGGCGGGGGACGGCCGAGACAGACAAAGAGAAGCCGAGGACTCCGGGGTCTTCAGGAGGGGATCGCAAGAACCGGCTAGTTAGGGGGGAAGACGCCTTCCCTCTACGTTTCTAAGCAGGGCGTCACTGTCTTCCCCTCCACACCCCCAGGAGACTTCCCTGGCCTCCCGGGTCCAGATCCGGGGGACCCTGGTCGCGCGGGACAGCTCCTGGGAACGAGGGACCCGCGGCAAATGGTGTTTCGGGATCCCCGCCGGAGCAGAGCTGGCTCGCACCCAGTCCAGCTGCTGGATGACAGCTCTCCAGCGTTCCTGGGGGGGAGCCGGCGACCCGGCTGAGGTCACTCCCGAAGGACCAGCGGGGTGGGAGAGGATGATGCGGGGTGCTCGCTCCACCGAGAGCCGGCGAACCTAGGGGGGTTGGTTTCAGAAGGGGGTGACGCGGTGGAGACCCCAGGGCCCCCGGGCTCCCCGCGCAAGGAGGAGCGGACAGGTGGCGTCGCCTGCTTCCGCTCCACCCGAGATGTCGAGAGCGGCGGTCCCCGCGCCGGGCTTGGATCTCAGAACTTAGTTTGGGGTGCTGGATTTTGGAAGGCCGCCGGGGGGGGGGGGACCGCGAGGCCCCGCCCACGTCCCCAGGTCAGCCCGAGCGGGGAGGGGGCAATTTCCGCTCGGCGCTCGAGGAAGCGAGAGGCGGGGGAGGGGGCTGCGGCTCTCTCTCCCCCTCCCGTGGGGAGGGGGAAGTGGATCCGCCCAGGTCCCTTCCCTTGGCCGGGACCGACGCGTTCCGGATCCTCCGGCTCCGGGAGTCTGAGGGAAAGACCGGACTGGGCAGGGGGCGACACGTGGGCGGTCGCACCGGGTCTGCGCGGCGGGGGGAGGGGACCGCGCGCCGGAGTCCCGGACGCGCAGCGGAGCGCGGGGTGCATCGCACGCGCCATCCCGGGATCCCCCGGCTCGACGCGGGGACAACCGAGTTTCCAGCGGCGGAGGCTGGGGCCACGCCAGTGGGTGTCGCAGAGCGCAGCCTGGGGACCCCCCGAGAAAGAGATGTCCCTGTGCCGCGCGAGCCCGCGGCAGGGAGGAGGGCTGTCTGGGGCACGCGTGCGGCCAGGGCAGGTGAAGAAGAGGGTCACCCTCCCCTTCCCCCGTCCCGACCCCATTGTCTCAGTCGCCTGCGGCCCGGGCCGGCCCCGTAACACGTGTTGACTGCACCGATGTGAACGGCTTGAATTTTTTTTTATTGTTATTTTTTTTCGTTTGCAGAGTCCTAAGCCAACTCCGACTTCGGCTCACCGCCCGTCTGCCGGATGATTTCCTACCGTTTGGAAAGTCGGGAGTTAAAACACAACACCCAGCACCTTTGTCCCCCTCCTCGTTTTCCCGGCGCGCCGGGAAGAAATGGGGCGGGGGAGGGCTGCCAACTCGGTTTCTGAGTCTCCTCCACCACCTCACAATCCACTCTCTGAAATCGGCGTTTTGTTCTAGCCAGCCACGTGTTTGTCGGATTTTTTGTTTTTGTGACATTTTTCTTCCCATGAAGCAACAGGAATTTAATATCACTAGCAGTTTGTTGCTGCTTACTAGGGGAAAAAAATGTTTTTCTGTCCACGAAGGCGGGAGACAGCTGAGTGAGTCTCTGTCCCCACACGCCCTCCCCGACATCCCCCCCAGCCCCCACTAACTTCGTGTTTTGTCAGCTCTGATCACAGCGTAATTTTTAACAAACTAAGCCAATGAGCTGGAAACAGTGCCTGCCCATAGTAGGCACTTAGAGCAAACATTTTTGAATGAAAAAAAAAAAAGAAGGAAGAACCTGCAGATTAATGAAAATTAAAAGTCCAGTGGGGAGGGTTTCTCTTGGCTAGAATGTGTGGATCTGTTGCCTGGGGACTTTTCTTAGTGATGCGTGTGGATTTTTGAAAAGGGCTAAAAGATGGTTTCAGAAGCTGTAGTAGTCTTTGGGTCTTCATAAATAGTAACTCTGTCTCCAAATCTTTTGTTATATTGGGAGACAAGAAAGTACCTAGGGAGGACATCCCACTTCCCAAAAACTGTTTGCTTCACTTTACATCTTAGGCGGTTGATAAAAACACTTCTTAGATAATCTCCCTGGGTAATCTAACCAGTGCTGGCTTTCTCCTAAAACAAAAGCAATTTAACCCTCAAAAAAAAAAAAAAAAAAAAAAAAAAAAAAAGCTCTACCCAGACTTCTAATCTCCCACAAAGTGCAGCCCATCTTTTACTATCCTAGAGTTCAAGAGAAACAAAACTATTAAAAATAGTAATTTAATTCAGTTCACTTTTAAGTTGACTCTTTTTTCCATTTAAGAAATAATTTAAATGTTTAAATGACAGTAGAAGGAAAAAATACAGAAATTCAGAATAGCCTACTTCCACAGTCTATTTTAAAAATCTTTTTAAAATTATTTCATTAACAAAGTACCAATTACTTCTATTCACACTGGTTCTTTTTGAAAGTTAGCTGTTTCACACTATATTCTAATCCTCTCTCCTCCCTACCCCTTCCCCCACAAGACAGGGCTTCTGTGTTTACAGTCAGGCTACAAAAGTTTTTAAAGAGCCAGGAGTAGAGGCAGCTGGGGTGAGATGCAGTCTTTAGCCCCCACAAGAGTTTTGCCTCAGTGACCTGGCTATTTTAGTTTGGGGTTGGGGGAACTACATGGTTGGTGACTGAGGCTTTATCCTTAGGTTATTAATGTGCCCAGCACTAAAATGAACCTGCTAAAGGGTTGTGTCTTATTATGACTCACATTCCTAGGTGGGTATAAAAGGGGATGGAGGACCTTTCAGCCCCCTTGACTAGTGTTCTGCTTTATTTTGATATTAAAGACAAGCGTTTTTTTCCCCTGCTTTTAGAAAAGAATCTTCACAGTAAAATTGTTTGTATATGAATTAAAAATGTGTGTGAAGGAGAAATGTCTCTTTAGCAATTGCATTTATTATGTAGTAATAATACTCACAATTATAGTTATGCTTCTTGCTTTTTGTCTCCTCTTCCCTCCCCCTCCTCCTCTTCCATTTCTTTCCTCCTTTGGTCAGCTCCCCCCCTAACTTCAAAACACTGAAACTGGATTCCATTTTAAAGAGAAAATTCTGTCTATTTTCCTTCAATATGAACATGCAGAGAAAAAAAATGTAAAAGAATAAAACCACTTTTTACAAAGTTGAAAATTAGAAAAGCAGTCCAAAAATAATTCCAATGATTTTATCGTCACACAAAATTCAACTTATTTTCAAGTGTTTCTTGCCAACATTTTTCAGTTTGTAATAGTTTTCTTTTTATGTTTTTGTGTCTTTGTTTTCACTGACTGCTATACCATGGCACTTGTTATACTGCCTCAAAGTTTTCATAACTATTTTATTCAGACTAATAGGTACAAATAATTTGTTGTTTGAAAACTATGTTGCACTACGTTTAAACTTTTGTAAATAGTTCAGGAGGGGAAAATAGTGCAGAATATAATTTTTGTACATAGAATTCTTTCTGCTTTTGTACTAACTCCCTTGGATAAATCCCCACTATACATATTGTAGTTTAAATCTAACATTTACCCATGATTTCTATCTTTAAAATTTTTGTATGTTCTATAAAAGAGAAGAAACACCAAAAAAAAAAAAAAAAAGAAGCAAAAAAAGGTAGAAAGCTGTTAGAGAAATATACATTTAAATAGAATTACTTATTTTGTGTTTTCTAATGAATCATACCTAATTTTGATATAATTATGGTTGCTACACAATGCAAAAAAAAAAAAAAAAAAAAAAAAAAAAAAGAAAGTGAAACACTTCCTGACAACTCTGACTTCAAAGTTTCTGAAAGTTTTGAGGGTTTTTTGTTCTGGGTTTTATTTTGTTTATTTTTGTTGTTGTTTGCTTGTTGTTACTGCCTTGGGGTGTTTTCTTTTTTCCTGCAGTTTGAAGTGTGGTTCTTTTTAAATGCCTATAAACTTTGTGAAAGTGTAAAATTAGTCCCAGTTTTTAAAAGGACAGGCAGCATTTTCTCCTGTCTAATAAATAAGGATAATTGTGTAGGGTATCTCATGAAATAGAAGAGGACCACAAAAAAAAAGGACATTTTCCTCATTTAAATCATCACTCACTCAAAATTGTTTCACACCCTTAAAGAAATTTTTTTGATTGTAGAGCTAGGAGGACTCAAGGAGGGGAAAGAGAACTTTAAGAACAATTATTTGTTTTACTGAGTCTGTGTGTAACAAAAAAAAACTCAGTTTTTTTGCCTCAGAATTAGTGTGGAAACCTTCAAGCAAAGAAGTGAATTCTTTGGTAACTTTTTTTTTTATTGCATGTTTCCAAATTCATTTGCTAAGACTTCTCTTCTCTGCTTCTTTGGTAGAGGTACAATAGTCTAAAACATCCTTAATGTCTTGCTATTTTAGCATTTTCTGTTTTACCCCAATGTCATTTGGTCAAAGATAATGAACAGTTTTGTCTCCTGTAGCACAAAATGCAAAATAGGTCCCCCTCTCGTTTGTAGGAAACTGCACAGCTCCAGAAGAGACAAATATTATTTTTCCAAATAAAAACAATTTCTGAAAGGAGGGAATCTATACCTAAATATTATTTAATGTGGAGGTAGTAATGAGGTCATTTTGTACTTGAAATCAGAGTTATGTCTAAGTATTTGAAGTATTTTGATTAAAAAATGAATGCCTTAGGATGCCAAGCCAGATGAAGTTAGTTCAAGCTTAGCTACCAGCATCTAAGCATTTTTAAGACAATATTTTTTTAACTAAAAAGTAAATTATTTTCGTTTGCTTTTTACAGGTTTTATTCTTAAGATTAATTGATTTTTCCTACTGCTACTTGTAAGGATTTCCCCCAGGAGCTGCATCAAATATTACAAAGTTCTTAAGGAAAAATGTTGCAGTTAGTTTTTAGTTTTTAATTTAAAAAATTAGCACACGGATCATTTCACTAGTATTTCATCACACACACACACACACACACACACACACACACACACACACCCCGGGGAGAAAAAAAAAAATTATTAAGAAATACTTCACTCTGTTGCCATGTATAAGCCTGTTTTACAAATAGAAGGGATCTAGCCTAAGTGTTTTGTTTTCACACTGATAGGTTGACTAAACCAGGATATGATTCCTGGTTTTCAGCCATTGATTTAGAAAAATTTTTGGTTCATCTTCCTCTCCCAGAAACACTCTAAATTTAAAATAATAATAAAAAAAAAGTCTTACTATGACAACTAGAATTTCTACTCCTGAACATAACATGAAAAGATTTGTCCAGCGTTTTTTGTGATAAGATATTGAATAATTTATTTCTTACCCTCTCATTTCTGCAGTGTGTTTATAAAGTGGAGACACACACTGGAGTTATTTCTAAATTGCTTTCAAATGAGGCTCCTGATCCTACCCCTTTCCCTTCCTCTTCCTCCCTGCCCCTCCCCCTCCCCTCCCCTGTCTCTTCCTCCCCCTCTCCTTTTGTTCCTCCATTTTTCTTCCTGCTCCCGACACTGTCAATTCTCTCCCCCTCCCCCTTTACCTTTACCCTCTTTTCACTTTTTCTCTTTTCTTTGTTTTTTCTCTTTCCCGGTTTATTGTGCTGCTGCCCCTCAACTCCTGTCTTCCCTCCTTTTAATCACTGTGCTCATCCACACTTCTGGTTCTTCCCCTTCCCTTTCCTCTCCCACTTGTTAGCATTCAAACCGCTATCTCTGGTACCAGAGAGGATGCAGATGCTTGAATTATTGTTCACACCAAAACGGGAAAGGTGCCTTTTGCTTTTGCTTTTTTCTTTTTAGGCAAACTCCAGAGTGACAGAACCCAGAATTCCAGCATTCACTGGAGAACCATCACTGGATACTTTGACATTTTTGTATGGGTTTTCCTTGTCTTGTGTTGCTTAGGATTAATTTTGTTATTAGTTACATATGAAACCTTTGAGAACAAAGACTGTGGTTCATCCAGGGAGTTTATCATGATACTGACAGATGTCCACCAAAACTACAGTGAATCAATGACTGAGACGAGATGGACAGTGGGATTAGATAAAATCCTGCTTTGGACCATTTGCCTTTTTTATTTTGACTTTTTTTAAAAGTAAATAAGACAGCACAATCACACTGAAAAGACTAATTGGTCTACACAAAGAATAGCAACCATGGGCGGGCACCTCTGAGCTTGTCATGCCTGAGCTCTGTGCTCATGGCAGTCCTGTGCTGAGTGTCAACTGTTGAACCTGTTTCCTGGGTTGAGTCAAACAGCCTGAGAATCCTTTTCCACTGAGCGTTTCAGGTGGACAGGCAACCACATCAGCTGCTTGCCACAAGCCTGGTGCTGGATTCCCCTGGGGCCAAACAGCCAGTATAGCAATCCTAAAGAAGGACTCGGACTTAAAGCTTTCTGCTAAGAGCCATCTTAGCATCTTCTGTCTGGGAGTGGCTCTCATATCCCATTAACCGTATAAAGATGGCTTATTTAGTTATGTCATTCAAAACTGTCACTTACAGCTTTTCTTCTTGGTGATTCCCCAAGCCCTCTGGGATTTCCCTCTTACTCAAGTCACATGGCTGGTAACTGAATGTTATAGCTAGGAGTACTGCCACCAATACGAAGAGAAGGCCAAAAAATAATTTTTACAGTGATCTAAATTAAAATTAGGATTGGATTTTAAAAAGAATTCTAAGATTCATTACTAGGAAGAATATAGTGAAATAGTGCAACTTAATCCTCAAGGCACAGAGGCAGGCAGAGCTCTGTAAATTGGAGGCCAGCCTGGTCTACATAGTGAGTCCCAGGACAACCAGGACTATTTAGAGAGAACCTGTCTTTAAACACACACACACACACACACACACACACACACACACACACACACACACAAATCAAGTGTCCCACATATCATATGGCTGCATGCAAGAAGTTTTTAACCTGTTGAATAATTGGGAAGGAAAATAATTTTTTTTTTTTTTTTTTTGGTTTTTCGAGACCGTTTCTGGTTTCTCTGTAACTTTGGAGGCTCCCCTGGAACTAGCTCTTTTAGACCAGGCTGGTCTTGAACTCACAGAGATCCACCTGCCTCTGCCTCCTGAGTGCTGGGATTAAAGGCGTGCGCCACCACCGCCCGGCAGAAAATAATTTTACCACAATAAACAACACCCTTTAACAAAGTAGTGTGTGCACTCCTTTAATCCCAGCACTCAGGATGCAGAAGCAGAGACAAACAGATCCCTGTGAGTTCCAGGCCAGCCTGCCAACATGTCTGGACAGCCAGTGCTATATAGTGAAAAGATGGAAGGAAGGGCCGGGCGTTGGTGGCACATGCCTTTAATCCCAGCACTCAGGAGGCAGAGGCAGGCGGATCTCTGTGAGTTCGAGGCCAGCCTGGTCTCCAGAGCGAGTGCCAGGATAGGCTCCAAAGCTACACAGAGAAACCTTGTCTCAAAAAACAAAAACAAACAAACAAAAAAAAAAAGATGGAAGGAAGGAAAGGAAATTAAGACCTTTAAAAAGCAGAGCATGGCTGGGCGTTGGTGGCGCACGCCTTTAATCCCAGCACTAGGGAGGCAGAGGCAGGCAGATCTCTGTGAGTTCGAGACCTTCTGGTCTACAAGAGCTAGTTCCAGGACAGCCTCCAAAGCCACAGAGAAACCCTGTCTCGAAAAACCAAAAAAAAAAAAAAAAAAAAAGCAGAGCATGGTGTGCAGATTGGTCCCTGTAGACATGCACAATGTTATCACGGTCAGTGGATGGCTCAGAGGTAAAGATGCTTGTGAGGTAAAGACAAGAACCTGAATTCAATCCCCAGGATCCATGTGGTATAAAGACAGTGCCGATTTCTATAAGTTTAAACAGCCACACACAATAAATAAATGTAATAGAAAGTTTCAATAAAATAATATTTAGTGCAGTATTTGTCATAACAAAACGAGAAACTCCTAAAGCCCGCCATAACCATGCCATGGGGTAGTCATGAGCAGTAACAATGAAAGAAGTGGCATGCACCAGCTCTGCTGACCCTCACAATGATCCAAAGCTCTAAGAGGGAGGAATTACACACATTATGCTTCTAATTCTGTAAGTTCAAGAATGCATAAAACTAAGCAGTAAATTGTTTAGCTATACATCCGGAAGAAGTGAGGCAAAGAAAAGAAAGAGAACGCTGGATATGAAATTGCAGAGTGTGCTTGATTCCTGCAAAGTTCTCAGGGCTGATCGCAGAAGGACAGACAGGGCACTTCTTCAAAAGTATTGCAGCTGTTCTAGATCTGACTTTGAATGGCATCTTTACTATTGTTTGGGAAATTAGGTCTGATTTATATATTATCTTTATTAATTATAGACAGTTCATACTAGAGCCCAGTGCGTGATCCCAGCACTTGGGAGATGGAGACAGGATGCTCAGGAGTTCATTCACATCCCCAGCTATCTAATGGTGAGTTTGAAGCCAACTGGGGCAATACGAGACCCTGCACTGGGAGGTTGGGGGCTGAATAAGAAGTCTGATAAGAAACTACAGCAATGGGAGGGGGGCTGAAACCCTGAAATAGGAACTCTGAGAATTCTCTTCAGGTATATTTCTCACTAACTTACTCTCTCTGTCCCTTTCCCTCCCTTCTCAGTTTTTCAAGGCATCCAGACAATCCAGATAGAATTTTTACAGCAAACTATTAAAATATCCAATGTGGCCAGGCAGTGATGGCACACACCTTTAATCCCAGCATTCTGGAGGCAGAGGCAGGCAGATTTCTGTGAGTTTGAGGCCAGCCTGGTCTATAGAACAAGTTCCAGGACAGGCTCCAAAGCTACACAGACAACCCCTGTCTTGAAAAAAAAAAAAAAAGTCCAGTGATTTTATTAAAATAAGCCACCCAAGAATATGCTTATAACCCAAATCAGGAATAGTAGTTTAGGATCGTTTGCTGTCCCAAGATTTGATGCCACCAGAATTCCTTCCATTAGCACCCAAAGCTGAGGGTTAACTGCAACTTTTCCAGATCAAGCCGGGATGCGGCCGCCTGACTTTAGCTAAAGGTCTGATTAATTATGCATGTCATCATAGTAAAATGAGAGGGTGCTTGCTGGGACTCGGGGCTCTCACTACAAACACTGGAGGAACAAGCACTCAGAACAAACACCTGGCCCCTACATCCTAGATCCTAAAGGCAATCACTCCTCTCAAATCCTGAGCCTTTTCATTAGATACCCTGAAATCCTCTGGAGGCAAAGCCAGAGAGTCTCCATCAGTCCTGGAGTTTCTTGCTGTGGGATCATGTTCTCTGACACACTAGAAACCACAGGGTATCATCCATTCTGCTTCCTCTCTCTCAGTGAGTGGTTTCTATTATTTTCACCACACAGACCCTCTGTTATATCTCCAAGAGCTCAGTGGTTTGAAAAATGTTACCTATCAAAAAATTCCATTGATCAAGTAATAACAAAGGCTTCTGTGGCTACACAGAACATCTGCTCTAGACAAATTGCAAAATTCCACCAAAAGAAATACACTGAAATTTGTCTATACAAGCCTGGTGTGGTGGCCCTTGCCTTTAATCCCAGCACTCAGGAGGCAAAAGTAGGCAGATCTCTGAGTTGGAAGCCAACCTGATATACATAGTGAGTTCCAGGACACCCAGGGCTGTGTAGAAAAACACATTCTGAAAAGAAAGGGGAGGGGAGCAGAATTTGCCTATGCAGCCTTGCCTGCCTTTCTTCCCTCCTAGAGTCTGGTCTCTCTGGAGTTGGGTTTTTTAAAACCAAAAAAATAAAAAATAAATTATAAAAAACATAAGCTAGAACCAGTCCTCCTTTCCTACCATTTTCCCGGGAAGAGACTTTGCAAAGAACTTTCCAAAATATGGCAAATAACTATGAAGTGGACTGTATGATTGTTTCTATTAAAAATGCTATTTCAAGCAGGGTGGTGGTGGCACACGCCTTTAATCCCAACACTCGGAAGGCTTAGGCAGGCGGATCTCTGTGAGTTCGAGGCCAGCCTTGTCTCCAGAACGAGTACCAGAATAGGCTCCAAAGCTACACAGAGAAACCCTGTCTCGAAAAACAAAAAACAAAACAAAACAAAAAAATGCTATTTCATGCTATGAGTGTTTTGCCTACATGTATGTATGTATCCACACACATGCCTGTTGCCCTTGGAGGTCAAAAGAGGGCTACCCTGGAACTAGAGTTACAGACAATTATGAGCTGCTATGTGGGTTCTGGGAACTGAACCTGGGTCCTCTGCCAAAATGCAAGAACAACAAGTGCTCTTAAACTTTTGAGCCATCTCTCCAGCCCTTGTTTCCATTTTTTCAAATGCTACTGTGTGCATGCATGAATTTTGTGAGTGTGGGTACAGCATGTCACAATTGCTTATAAACCTCAGAAGACAACTGTGTGGCATCTGTTTCCACCTTCAGGTGGGATCTGAGGAAGAAAGTCAGGTTGTCAGGCTTACACAGCAAGCGCTTCAACCCACTGAGCCATCTTGCCAGCTGCACACTTTTTTTTTTTTTTTTTTTTTTTTTTTTTTGGTTTTGGTTTTTTGAGACAGGGTTTCTCTGTGTAGCCTATCCTGGTACTGGCTGGGGAGGCCAGGCTGGCCTCAAACTCACAGAGATCTGCCTGCCTCTGCTTCCCGAGTGCTGGGATTAAAGGCGTGCGCCACCAATGCCCGGCTTAAAAATGACTTTTAATTTATTCTTTTGACAATTTCATACATGTATTGGTCACACTCACACCCTGCCCTCCTCTCTCTTCCCCTCCCACTACCTTGAAGCTTTTCTAAATGTTTGTTTTTATATTATTTTTATTTATGCTCTTCTATTTTAGATAGGGTCTCACCATGAAACCCTGATTAGCCTGGAATTGGCTATGGAGAACAAACTGAATCGCAGAGACCCTCCAGCATCTGCCTCACATATGCTTGGAATTAAAGAGTAAAGGTGTGCACCACCATGCCAGGCTACAGTATGCACTTTTAACCTCTGAGCCATTGTTTCAGCCCTTCCATTGAGAACCCAGTATTTCCCCCTTAGTATTTTAATCCTTTTAAAAAAGATCTATTTAGCTGGGCAGTGGTGGCGCACACCTTTAGTCCCAGCACTTGGGAGGCAGAGGCAAACTGATCTCTGTGAGTTCAAGACCAGCCTGATCTACAAGAGCTAGTTCCAGGACAACCTCCAAAGCCACAGAGAAACCCTGTCTCGAAAAACCAAAAAAAAAAAAAAAAAAAAAAAAAAAAAAAAAAAATCTATTTATTTATTATGTACATAGTATTCTGCCTGCACACCAGAAGAGGGCACCAGATCTCATTACAGATGGTGGTGAGCCGTCAATCATGTGGTTGTTGGGAATTGAACTCACGACCTTTGGAAGAGCAGCCAGTGTTGTTAACCTCTGGGCCATCTCTCCAGACCTGTCATATTTTTGGGTTTTTTGTTTGTTTGTTTGTTTGGTTTTTGGTTTTTCGAGGCAGGGTTTCTCTGTAGCTTTGGAGCCTATCCTGGCACTCGCTCTGGAGACCCGGCTGGCCTCGAACTCACAGACATCCGCCTGCCTCTGCCTCCCAAGTGCTGGGATTAAAGGCATGCACCACCAACGTCTGGCAAGATTGTCCAATTTTTTAAATAAAAAACAAGCTGGGAGTTGGTGGCATGCCTTTAATCCCAGCACTTGGGAGGCAGAGGCAGGTGGATCTCTGTGAGTTCAAGCTCAGCCTTGTCTACCGAGCAAGTTCCAGAACAGCCTCCAAAACAATACAGAGAAACCCTTTCTCGAAAAAAACCAAAAACCAAAAAGCAAACAAACAAACAAACAAAAGCAAGCTTGGGGCATAATCCCAGTACTGGGGAGGCAGAGGCAGGCAGATCTCTGTGAGTTGGAGGCCAGCCTGGTCTACAAGAGCTAGCTGCAGGACAGCTAGGACTACACAAAGAAACCCTGTCTCGAAAAAAAAAAAAACAAAAGCAAAATAACAACAAAGAAAAACAATAACAACAGCAGCAACCTACTGGGAGCAGGCAAGGCAGCTAGGAGGGTAAAGGTGCTTGCCTCCAGTCCTATGGCCTGAGTTCAAACACCAGGACCCACACAATGGAAGGAGAAGTCATTTCCAAAAGTTGTCCTTAGAGCATGCATGCCCCGTGCCCCCAACAAATAATAAATTCAGCTAGGTGTGGTGGTACACACCTTTGATCCCAGCACTCTGGAGGCAGAGGCAGGCAGATCTCTGTGAGTTCCAGTCTAGTTTACATAGCAAGTTCCTGGCCTGTCAGGATTGCAAAGTGAGACATTGTCTCAAAAAATAGAAAATAAAAATAAACTAATAGTGTGTGTGTATCAAAACCCACTAAGTTTAATTAGGGTTGCCTGGGTGTGCATGGGTGGAAGATTATTTACTGGGTCATGAGCAGTTTACCTATGACTCTGCATACCCCAGCAGCCATGAATTGCCAATAGCCCCTCAGCAAAGTGTACCTGCTTCCCATCTATGCTGGAATGCCGATAGGCTCAATATTGAGTAAGTAACCACGCTGCTGTGAGTCTGAGGTAGGTGTTTTTTGTTTTTCGTTTTTGAGAATAATGGAATCTTTCTTGGCTCTAAGTGAGCTCAAAGAGGAAGGTTCTCTGACAATCATTTGCCAGCAAAGCTACCTGAGCCCAGTGGCTTCTGAGTTCATTGTCTCATGACCAAGAACAACAAGATCACTCCGATAAGGAGTGAGCAGAATAAACAGATTTATTAAGGAAAAGCAAGCAAGCAAGAACTCCCGGGCTACGAAGGTCTCCAATCGAGGAGCACTGTGTGCTGTCCTGCCCAGCACTAGGGAAGCAGAGGCAAATGAATCTCTGAGTTCAAGACCAGCCCGGTCTACATAGCAAGTTGCAGGACAGCCAGGGCTACAGAGAGAAACCCTGTCTTGAAAACAAAAAAAAAGATCAAATTCAGGGCTTCATTTACACTTGACAAGCAGCTGTCAACTGCTCTACATCCCCAGCCCCTGAGATGGAGTATTTAAGCTGACTCCTTGCACTGAGCGGCCAGAGAAGGCTGTAGTTAGTCTACTCTTTTTTGAAAAACCCTCTGGTAAGGAACTTTTTTCATCAAATGAGTTGTACAGGGGACTGGGGAAGCATGTTAGTGACTGCGCCAGTGGTAACTTTTAGGTCCTTCTGGGAATCGGGGTAACCAGATGATGCATCAGCAGGCTTGTGTCACCTCAGGTCCCCTGCTCTGCAGGAGGTGGAGGAGAGAGGGATTCGGCTTTCTGAGTCAGCCAGGGAGTTTGGAGATAAGAGAACTTCAAAAGCAGAGTCCATGGCACCGAAGGCCTGCTGTGAGTCAGCCTGCCACTGAGGCAAGCGGGACCTGGAATGTCTGCAGTGTCTGTGGGGGGAGGTGGTGGTGAGTCACCGGTTGGGGCTGGAAGAGCCAGCAAACACCCTGAGAGATAACTCGCTGTTGTTCCAAGGCAGAACCCAGGAGGGGCCAAGAAGTGAGAGCCTGCCACTTCTCCTTGCTCATCTCTCTCTCTCTCTCTCTCTCTCTCTCTCTCTCCTGTGTGTATGTGCGAGTGTGTAAGGGAGAGAGACAGTGTTTCACACTGTAGCCCAGGCTAGGCTAGCCTCAAACTTGGAATCCTCCTGCCTTAGACTTCCAACTGCAAGACCCACAACACCAGCTCCTGTCTACCTCATCTTTTTTTTTTTTTTTTTTCCTTTTGGTTTTTTGAGACAGGGTTTCTCTGTGGCTTTGGTGGCTGTCCTGGAACTAGTTCTTGTAGACCAGGCTGGTCTCACGAGATCCACCTGCCTCTGCCTCCTGAGTGCTGGGACTAAAGGCATACGCAACCAGCACTGGGCTTCTACCTCATCTTTGAATCGCTGATTTTCAGGGTTCCCTCACATCTCCTATCCTACACATTCCCTCCACCTGTCTAAGTTTGAGGCTAGTTGAGGTGTCTTTGCTCATATTGCCTGTGCCCTTTGACCCCTTACATCTTGAACTTTTCTGTAGTGAAATAGGCAGAAGGGGACTCTGCTCCCTCTTCAGCCCCCTCCTCCCATCTGAAACCACACAAGACTGAGCACCAGGGTGCTGCTCCTTTTGGTGTGGTCTGGCCTGCTGGGCTGCCACTTGGTTTAGATTTATTGAACTAATTTGAATCAAGTCCTGCAGGCCTGTGCTGAGGCTGCTACATGTAGTGCGAGCCTAGCATTTGCAAAGTCCTGGGTCTGGTCCCCAGCACCGAAATTAAAGGGGAAAAAGATTCTATCAGTTCTTTCCAATCTCCAGAAATTTCCCAGGATCAGGCTCTCCACTTTGCTGCCTCCTAAGGCACCCTTTGGGGATCTGTGGTTATCCCTGGGATGTCTGGCTTTTCTCTGGTCTCCACCCGCCCTCACCTCTTTGCTTTTTGTTGGTCCTGGGAAGAGGAGAAACTGCTAGTCTCCAAGCCACCACTTGCCCTTCCCAGAGCCCAGGACACATCACTTTTGATTTGCCCGTTTCAGGGCACAAGGACCACCTCATGATCAAGGGGAAACTTTTCATGATGTCACCTGCCTGCGATCCCAGCACTTTGGAGACTGAGGCAGGAGGACTACATATTTGAAGCTATCTGAACTACAAACCAAGACCATCTCCCCCAAACCAAACCAAGCTAGACGTAGTGGTTGGTTCCTGTAATTAAGCATGGAGGAGGCTGAGGCTAGAGGATTTCCGTGGGCTAGAGGTGGGTTTTAAGACAGCCTAGACTACAGAGTAAGGCGCTTTCTCAAAAAAGCAAACAGAACAAAAAGACAGCAACAAAACAAAACAAAACTGGGTATGGTAGTGCATACCTGTAATCCTAACCCTTGGGAAATTGCAGCAAGAGAATCAGAAGCCAAAACCATTCTCGGCCATACAGTTAGTTAGTTAGTTAGTTAGTTAGTTAATAGTTAGTTAGAGGCCAGACTGGGCTATCTGAGATCCTGTCTCAAACCAACAAACTGGATATGGCGGCACACCCTTGTATTGTCAGCACTAGGAAGGTTGAGGCAGGAGAATTACCACAAGTTTGAGGCCAACCTCGTCTACTGAGTTCCAGACTAGTCAAGACTACATAGGAGACCCTGACTCAAACAAAAAAGTAGCATTAACAATAAGTCAAGGAGCAACTGGGAGACACTGCAGAGGCTGGCAGAAAGGGAGTGAAGGCACCATCTCAGGACACATTGATGAGGACCCTGTGGCTCTCACAGTCTTGGGAACTTACCACTTTGCTTTGGCGCCAGACTCTAGGGCCCAGAGAATGGTGTCTACTTTTTCCAATACCCTCCACTTCCAGACAGGCTTTGATGCAAACCCCCACAAGCCCATTAGCTGTGTTGCTCAGCAGGGTGCAAGATCTCAAACAGCCCCTGCCTACTCTCTGCAAGCTAAATCTGCTCTGACATCTAATCTCAGCCTATTGGTAGCTGGGAGATGCAATGCAAAGCTTGCTTCCAGGGAAGAAGACTGTCTAGATGACAAGTGATGGTTGAGTAGGCAGGCTAGGTTTCCAGGAGGCAGAAAGGAGCAGTCTTTCCAGTCCAGCGACCTCTCATCCCACAGCAGCACTTAACTCCACACTGGATCTTCCACTGAGGCCACCAGAGTAACAAAATGACCTCGATTAGGCCCTGGAGCTATAGCCAGGACATGAGCTTACTAGGTTAAGGGTTCCAAGAACCAGGATGAGTGAAGAAGGAAGAGACCAAGAAACATGCCTTCTGGGACTGTCAAAATGGAGTCTGAACCCTGTGGCCAAAGCCAGTTTCTAAGTACTTGTGGGAAGGCAAAGACAACTTTTCAGGGTTTTTGGACTGAGGGGGAGACAGTCCTGGACCCCAAGAAACTTCACTGTGCTAAGAGGATGTGGTTCCATTGTCATGGAGCCTTCAGATTGATGAGGGACAGAAAGCCCTGTATCAGAGCTCAGGATGATGAAGTGACCTCAGAGGGCCCCATGAAAATACAGGATGCAACAGCTTGAGGGGCTTTGGTATTTGAGGAGGGGCTCAGGTTTTATTTTATTTTTTGAGAGAGGGTCTCTTTGTGCAGTCCTGGATGACCTGAAATTCGCTCTGTAAACCAGGGTGGCCTCAAACTCACAGAGATCCACCTGCCTCTGCTTCCTGAGTGCTGGGATTAAAGGCATGGGCCACCATTGCCTGGCTCATTTGGGGTTTTTTGTTTGTTTGCTTGCTTGCTTGTTTGTTTATTTATTATGTATACAACTTTCTGCTTCCATATATATCTGCACACCAGAAGAGGGCACCAGATCTCATAACGGATGGTCGTGAGCAACCATGTGGTTGCTGGGAATTGAACTCAGGACCTCTGGAAGATCAGTCGGTGCTCTTAACCCCTGAGCCATCTCTTCAGCCCATACTTGTTTGTTTTTTAAGATTATTTTATTTTATATGTTTGGGTGTTTTGCCTGTATGTGTGTGGAGTGGACCACTCTCTATATAGCTCTGGCTGTCCTGGAACTTGCTCTGTGGACCAGGCTGGCCTCCAACTTAGCTGGGATTAATGGCTTGCACTACCACTACCCAGCCCTTTTTTTATTTTCCAAAATGGCTTCATTTTTTTATTTAATTTATTTATTTTATGTTTGTTTGTTTGGTTTTTTTGAGACAGGGTTTCTCTGTGTAACAGCTCTGTTTTGGAACTCATATTGTGAAATAGGCTGGTCTTGGACTCACAGAGATCTGCCTGCCTCTGCCTCCCCAGTGCTGGAATTAAAGGTGTGTGCCACCACTGCCCAGATGAAATGGTTTTATTATATAGTCCAGACTGGCCCCAAACACTCACAACCCTTTTTCCTCGGCCTCCCAGGTACAGGCATACTCCACCATGATGGCCTCATAACTCTTTACGGGACGCTAGGGTTGTAGAAGCTGGGAGCATGCTTACCTGGCATGTAGGAAACCCTGAGTTCATTCCATAGCACTGCACAATCTCAGTACTTAGAGGCAGAGGGAAGAAGATCAGAGGTTCAAGGACAACGTCAGCTACATATCAAATGAGACCAACTTGGGCTACATGTCTAGAAAATATATCTTTGTGGAGGGTGTTAGATCTTTCTGGAGCCTTCAACATATAATTGTGCCATGTCATACTGCCCAAGTAGGAAACCATGTGACTGTAAACTCCAAGTTCATCAGAATCACTAGGGATTCTGAAGACACCCACCCCCAGGTAGCCTCATCTCTGCACTGCCACCACCATCAATTAATATCCATATCTGGGATTCAGACCACCACTGTCCCTTCTCTTCCCCCAGAAGTCACCTACGGCTTTGTGGGGATGCCCCCTCCATCAGAGAGTGCCACCTCAGTTACCCTTCACCCAGGTAACCCTTTCTATCCGCAGCACCCAACAGGAAGTAGGGCAGAGAAAAGTGGGCCCAATGCCCAGAAAAGAGGGGAAGGAAAATGGGGTGTTCAAATGACCTTGCCCACAAGGGCTGGAGATACCCAAATGTTAATCACCCATTAGCACAGCCCAGGTGGACAGGGAACCGTCATTAGGTGTGCAATAGACTTCACTGGGCAGGAGCAGTGGGCTTGAGTACCTGAGATAAGAGGCTCTCAGGCTAATCAGCGGCTCTGCAGCACCTGCATATAAAGAAGCTAAGATGGGTCTTGAAGCAAGGTCCTGAGAGCCAACGGGAGAAGGAAGGGACCCTATCCTGCCCTCCTGGAAGAGCTAGAAGAGCAGTGGGGTAAGAAAGAGGCCGGGATAGCAATGGAATAGCCTGGGAGGAAGTGTGTCTCCTGGCCCCTTACTCTGTCTCCTTATCTGTACGGGAATCCAGAAGATAGTTCAAAGGGATTCCCAGGGAGACCAGGTCTCCAAGCCTTGGGCTAGCTCTGGCCTTCAGGGATCTGGAGGAAGGTTTCTTGCTGCCTGCTGTCTCTCCAGAAGACTGAAAGAGGAGGAAGGTTTCTTGCTGCCTGCCGTCTCTCCAGAAGACTGGATTGGGTTCAGAAGAAACTTTAGGAAGAACTTCCAAGTTGCGATAGTTAAGCCCAAGTGTGTGTGTGTGTGTGTGTGTGTGTGTGTGTGTGTGTGTGTGTGTGTGTGTAGGATGGTTCTCTGTGTGGTTTCATCTAGAGAAGGGATTTGATGGCTGAGTAACAGCTTAGTTGGAAGCGGGAAGGTGGGCTGCTGTGAACTTTGTCGGGGCTTTAAGGGGATAATCTTGCCAAATCCTGTCCCTGTGATGTCTGGTAATGAGCCAGAAAGGGAGTTCCCACCACCTAGGCCTTTGCTGATTTCTTCCCAGACCTTCCACCCCACCCCACTCCGAAACCACACAGCAAGATCAGCTCTGGGTCAAGGCTCCATGCCCCTTCCAGTCCCTTCCTGTAACCCTAACTTGCTCCTGCCCCACCCCAGCTCTCAGAACTTGCCCAAGTCCCAGCATCAAATGGCCTCCTGGATGTCCCCTCAGTGCAGTACTGGCCCTTTTTCCTTTCAGCTCAGGCACTCAACCTAGGAAGATGGTGGCTATGAAGATCTGCTCTCTGCTGCTAGTGCTCCTCTTCCTGGCGGTCGGGCTGGGAGAAAAAGAAGAGGCTCAATTCAGGTAGGAGTGGAAGGTGGAGGGGGCTGGAATATAAGCTGGTTTGGGATAGGGATTGTGAGAAAGGGACTCCAGGCTGAGAGGAGGGGAGTTAAAGAGGAGAGCCAGTCTGCAGCCTGAGCATGTCGGCTTATTTATTGCGAGTTCCCGTTGAAATGAGAAAGACTGGGGTTAGCTAGGTCTGTGGAAGGACTTTTTGGTGGCAGAGAGTCTGCAGTGTAGGGTCTCCCTTACAAAAACTAACCATCATTGATGCATGCACACATTCACTCAGATCTCATAAGCGCTTCCTGTGCACTAGACACGGTCAGAATACATGTGAACCAAGGTTCACTGATGGCTCCTGCCTTCAGTGAGTACATGGACCACGGCAGACACAGAAAAGAACCATATAAACATGTTACAGAGTGCCAGGCGGTGGTGGCGCATGCCTTTAACCCCAGGCAGAGGCAGGTAGATCTCTGTGAGTTCGAGGCCATTCTGGTTTACAAAGCTACACAAAGAAACCCTGTCTTGGAACAAGCAAACAAACATGTTACTGAGTACAGTGGACCAGACCTGTGATGGGATAATATTGAGTGTGGCAGTTCACTCCTATAACTTTAACTTCAGCACTTGGCAGGCAAGAGACAAGGAAAACTGAAAAGTATGAGGCTAGCCTGGGCTACATAACAAGACCAGAGTCTGGAGGAGGGAGAGGAGGGGGGAGAAGAGGAGGAGGAGGAGAAGGAGGAGGAGGGAGGAGGAGGAGGAGGAGGAGGAGGAGGAGGAGGAGGAGAAGGAGGAGGCGGAGGCAGAGGAGATGATGAGAGTCAGAGAGGCAGAGCCAGAGCTCTGATGGTGTGTTTGGGGACCGAGGCAGAGGCTTGTCAAATAGTACTGGATTTTGTCAGATGAAAGGGCAATCCATGTACCACACAAAGTTGGCACACATGAAATGTGAGCAAAAGTTGTCAGAAATACCTACCAGGAGAGCAGACCTTGTGTTTGTTTAGAACAATGACTCAGGCCAGGCAGTAGTGTCATATGCCCTTAATCTCTGCACTTAGGAGGCACAGGAAGGCAGATAGCTCTGAGTTAGAGGCCAGCCTGGTCTACAGATCTAGTTCCAAGACAACCAGGGCCACACAGAGAAAAGCTGGCTCAAAAAGCCAAAAAGCAAAACAAAACAACAGAGGCAGGCAGTGAGTTCCAGGCCAGCCAGGGCTACAAAGTGAGACCCTGTCTCAAAAAAAAAAAAAAAAAGAACAGAAACTCAGGAAGCCAGTGTCGTGTGTCATGCTGCCTACATCCCCGGACTAGTGAGAGGGCTCAGGAAGATCAGGAGTTCATGGTGAACTTGAGCTACACAGTGAGCTTGAGGCCAGCCTGGGATACAAGAGATCTTGCTTCCCAGAACCTTAACAAACCTAAAGCAGCAACAACAACAATCCCAGAGGGTTGGGGCCGGGAAACACTCCTCGGTGGTACAGAACTTGCCTGGCATGCATGAGACTTATAGATTCCATCCCTAGAACTGAAAGACAAACAGTGCCCCCTCCCAGAAACCTGGCTCCAAATTAATTAGTGAATCCTGAATCTGTCATTTATACTGTGTGGGACCCTGTTTTCCTCATTCACAAAATAGGGACACAGAAGGCAGGCAAACTGGTGGTGGTGGTTGTTCAAAACAGAGTTTCTCTGTGTAGCCCTGGCTATCCTGGAACTCATTCTGTAGACCTTGAACTCAGATCCCTGTTTCCCAAGTGTTGGGATTAAAGGCATGCACCATCACCATCACCACCACCACCAGGCTAAGCGTGGTGAAACACTTACCTGGCATGTGCAAGGTCCTGGATTTGATCCCAGAACCAAAGAGAGAGAGAGAGAGAGAGAGGAGAGAGAGAGAGAGAGGAGAGAGAGAGAAAGAGAGAGAGAGAGAGAGAGAGAGAGAGAGAGAGAGAGAGAGAGAGGAGGAGGGCTGGGGAGATGGCTCAGTGGTTAAGAACACTGGTTTCTCTTCCAAAGGACCAGGGTTCAAGTCCCAGTACCCACAAGGCAGCTCACAGTCTAACTGTAGTTCCAGTGGATCCAACACCTTCACACAGACATGCATGCAGGCAAAACACTAATGTACATAAAATAAAAATAAATTTAAGAAAAGGAGGGGGGGGCTGGAGAGATGGCTCAGCGGTTAAGAGCACTGACTCTTCTTCCAGAGGTCCTGAGTTCAGTTCCCAGCAACCATATGGTGGCTCACAACCATCTTGAAAGAGACCTGGTGCCCTCTGCTAGCATGCAGGTGGAAGACATAATAGATAAATAAAATCTTTAAAAAAAAAGAAAAAGAAAAAGAAAAAGGAGATGAGATACAAATAGTACCTGTCTGATAGGGCTGTGATGGGATAATTTTGTGTACTAAAAAGTTTGTACAGACTGGGGATGTAGTGCAGTGGTAAGACACTTGCCTAATGTATACAAGGCACTGGGTTCAATTCCCAGTACCGAAAAAAAATATAAACCAAAGCTCTCATGCAGTGCTTGAGTCAAAGTAAGTACTCTCTGTGATGTCACCAAATACTGTTATTGTTGGTGTTGCTATATTGACACAGGATCTAAATATGTAGCCCAGGGCAGTTTAAAACTTTGGCATCTGGGGCCAGTGAGATGGCTAAGAGGGTAAAGTCACTTGCCCAGCGATGCAAGCCCGACAACCTGAGTTCAATCTGCAGAGGGCACAAAAATGTGGGAGGAGAGAAATAACTCCACAGAGGCACCCACTGGCCTGCACATGTGCTCTGTCATGGAAACATCCCATAATAATAATAAAATATAAACAACAGAATTTGGGATCCCCTTGCCTCCAGCTCCTGAACACTGAGATTACTGACACTGAGCCTTTGGGAGTTGGTTCTCTCTATCCTGTAGGTCATGGGGTTGAACTCTGGTTGACAGGCTCAATAGGAAACCTCTTTATTTGTCAAAAAGGCTCAACAGCCCCTGAGTTCACTGTTATTATTATTTAATAATTTATCTTTATTTTTATGTGCATTTGCATTCCTGTTTTGCCTGCATGTATGGTCTGTGTGAGAGTGTCAAATCCTGGAGTTACAGACAGTTGTGGGCTGCCATGTGGGTGCTGGGAATTGAACCTGGGTTTTCTGGGTAGATCAGTTGGTGCTCTTAACCAAGCACTGAGCCATCACTCCAGTCCCCTTTTTTTGTTTTTTTGAGGCAGGGTTTCTCTGTGTGTGTGTGCCTTTTTTTTTTGTCCCCACTTCCCCCAGACAGGGTTTCCCTGTGGCTTTGGAGGCTGTCCTGGAACTAGCTCTTGTAGACAGAGATCAGCCTGCCTCTGCCTCCCGAGTGCTGGGATTAAAGGCGTGCGCCACTACCGCCTGGCGAGATGGTCTTTTTGTTGTTGTTTTCTTTTTCCAGATTGGGTTTCTCTGTAGCTTTGGAAGCTCTTCTGGAACTTGCTTAGTAGTCCAGGCTGGCCTCAAACTCACAGAGATCCACCTGTGAGTTTGAGTGCGAGGATTAAAGGTGTAAGCCACCACTGAGTGGAACTTGTAGTGATCCTCCTGCCTCTGCCTTCCAAGTACTGGGATGACAGGCAAGCACTCTCACGACCAGCTCTTTCATTTCGTTATTGACTATGAACCAAAGGACTTAATCAAAGCTATATGGTTTCCTAACCTTTGTCCCTTCACTGCTGTCCTGGTTTCTATCTCTCACCTCTCAGGTCCCATGCTAGATTTGGTAGCCCCCGGCCTCGAGGCCCGAGGTATGCAGAGGGGACTTTCATTAGCGATTACAGCATTGCGTTGGACAAGATCCGCCAACAAGATTTTGTGAACTGGCTGTTGGCCCAGAAGGGGAAGAAGAATGAGTAAGTAGTTCCCTGCACCCCTCCTTTCCCATACCAAACTCTGCGATGCTCACAGCACCTGTGAGGTGCACAGCTCCACTGACATCTTTCAGCAAGTAAGGATGAGGAACTGGCCACACCCAGGGCTCTGAGACTCTGACTGGGCAATAGAGCAGTCTGGTGCAGGATGAGGTGTTCTCCCATCCTTTATCTCTAAGGGAAGGAGCCAGAGAAAATATGGAAGCCCCAAGAGGGACCCCAGAAGTCTGGGGATGAAGGCAGCAGGAAATGGGTTGCCTGTTTACTGGTGGCTACTTTGGACTCTGGGATTAAACCACTATTGTGCCTCCTACAACCAACGCCAAATCTTGTTCTGCCACTGTTTTGTCAGCCTGGTGGATTCTGAAGAGCAGTTGGTGCTGGTGGCAACTGAATACAAACAGTGTTGGGGGTGGGGGGTGCTAGGATGTGGAGAAAGAGGCACTGTTGCTCCTACTGGTGAGGTGTTCAAGGTCCCAGTGTCCCTTTCTCTCCAACCAACTCACTCCCAAATCGTCTTCATCTCGCCAGCTGGAAACACAACATCACCCAGAGAGAGGCCCGGGCTGTGGAGCTGGCAGGACAATCTCAGAGAAATGAGGAGACAGAGGGACAGCAGAGGTGAGTCTGTCATGAGGACAGAGGGGAAACAGCCTCCAGCTCACTGGCTTCACTGAATAGCAGTCTTTCCTTCAGCCACCAGCCAGCTCCCAAATCTTGACGTGGAGACTTAATATTAGTTATGAATATTCGGCCTTCTCTTAGGCTTACCTGTTTCTGTGCATCTACCTTGTAGCTTGGGGCTTTTTTACCTTTTTTTTGTTTTGTTTGAGACAAGGTTTCTCTGTGTAGCCTTGGCTGTCCTAGAATTCACTCTGTAGACCAGGCTGGCCTCAAACTCACAGAGATCCACCTGTGAGTTTGAGTGCGAGGATTAAAGGTGTAAGCCACCACTGAGTGGAACTTGTAGTGATCCTCCTGCCTCTGCCTTCCAAGTACTGGGATGACAGGCAAGCACTCTCACGACCAGCTCTTTCATTTCGTTATTGACTATGAACCAAAGGACTTAATCAAAGCTATATGGTTTCCTAACCTTTGTCCCTTCACTGCTGTCCTGGTTTCTATCTCTCACCTCTCAGGTCCCATGCTAGATTTGGTAGCCCCCGGCCTCGAGGCCCGAGGTATGCAGAGGGGACTTTCATTAGCGATTACAGCATTGCGTTGGACAAGATCCGCCAACAAGATTTTGTGAACTGGCTGTTGGCCCAGAAGGGGAAGAAGAATGAGTAAGTAATTCCCTGCACCCCTCCTTTCCCATACCAAACTCTGCGATGCTCACAGCACCTGTGAGGTGCACAGCTCCACTGACATCTTTCAGCAAGTAAGGATGAGGAACTGGCCACACCCAGGGCTCTGAGACTCTGACTGGGCAATAGAGCAGTCTGGTGCAGGATGAGGTGTTCTCCCATCCTTTATCTCTAAGGGAAGGAGCCAGAGAAAATATGGAAGCCCCAAGAGGGACCCCAGAAGTCTGGGGATGAAGGCAGCAGGAAATGGGTTGCCTGTTTACTGGTGGCTACTTTGGACTCTGGGATTAAACCACTATTGTGCCTCCTACAACCAATGCCAAATCTTGTTCTGCCACTGTTTTGTCAGCCTGGTGGATTCTGAAGAGCAGTTGGTGCTGGTGGCAACTGAATACAAACAGTGTTGGGGGTGGGGGGTGCTAGGATGTGGAGAAAGAGGCACTGTTGCTCCTACTGGTGAGGTGTTCAAGGTCCCAGTGTCCCTTTCTCTCCAACCAACTCACTCCCAAATCGTCTTCATCTCGCCAGCTGGAAACACAACATCACCCAGAGAGAGGCCCGGGCTGTGGAGCTGGCAGGACAATCTCAGAGAAATGAGGAGACAGAGGGACAGCAGAGGTGAGTCTGTCATGAGGACAGAGGGGAAACAGCCTCCAGCTCACTGGCTTCACTGAATAGCAGTCTTTCCTTCAGCCACCAGCCAGCTCCCAAATCTTGACGTGGAGACTTAATATTAGTTATGAATATTCGGCCTTCTCTTAGGCTTACCTGTTTCTGTGCATCTACCTTGTAGCTTGGGGCTTTTTTACCTTTTTTTTGTTTTTTGTTTTTTGAGACAAGGTTTCTCTGTGCAGCTTTGGAGCCTATCCTGGTACTCACTCTGGAGACCAGGCTGGCCTCTGCCTCCCTAGTGCTGGGATTAAAGGCATATGCCACCAACGCCCAGCCTTTATTTTTGTTCTAGTTTGTTATATTAGTTTAAATTTGGGGAGTAGGTTATCACTACGTAGACCTGGCTGTCTTGGAACTCACCAGTATAAACCAGACTCAAGCTACTAGACAATCTTCCTGAGATCCTCTTACTTATTCTCTGCCTGCCAGTGCCGTCTATACCTCTACTGCCTAGCTATTGGCTATTTAGTTTTTTATTAGAGCAATCAGGTGCCTTAGGTAGGCAAGGTCAAACAGCAGCACACGTTTACATAATTAAACAAATACAGCATAAACAAATGTAACACACTTTTATATAGTTTAAGTAATATTCCACAACAGCTCCCTCTCTCAGACTGCAGAGGAGGGCAGGGATCCCACGACAAGCACCCCCTTCTCTAAGAGCTCAAAGAGAGGGTTCCAGTGAGCGAAGTCCTGGCGGATCCCCTGAGGGCTTTCTAAGGCCTGTAACTGAATGTATACATGGATTCACTGTATCAGGGAGAGTAGGGAACGAGGGACCTCAGAGTTGGCTTCTCCTTGCCAAATCTCAGGAAGGCTGTTTGAGAGGACAGGGCATTCTCCCAAAGCCAGAGTCCTGACATCAGCCACCTGGTCTGTGAAGAAGTGATGAATGTGAGGCTCAGGGACATTGTCTATGGGGTCACTGGATGGAAATGGATGCATTATCAGATAACTTTAGAGGTGAGTGGATGAGCTGCATCCCTGCAAAACTGGTTTGTTTTGCCTGGATTGAGGACCCCGTGTTCCCTGGGTAGGCAGAACTAGGTAGGGCCCAGCACAAAAGAGGCTAGGGATCAGAGAGTGGAGATATCCCAGAGGCAGCTAGCTGTGCTGGCTCCCTAGCTTTTGGCATATGCTTTAATCCCAGTACTCAGCCCAATTTGGTTTACATAGCAAGTTCTGGGCCAGCCAGGGCTATAGAGTGAGACTGTCTGAAAACAAAACACCCAGGCCCCTGCAATCTGTCTTCTTTGCAGCTCCTTGCCCAAGAACCCCAGTGATGAAGATGTGCTAAGGGATTTGCTTATTCGAGAGCTGCTGGCCTGGATGGTGGACCAAATAGAGCTCTCCTGGCTCAGGTGGGGAGCACGAGGGCTACGGGGGTGTTGTAAGGTTGTTAGTTAGAAGTTTAGACTTCCAGGTGACATATATATTCAGATTTGTGTGTGTTAGTAGCTCACTGTCTGTGTGCCCATGTATGTCTTGTTGGGAATTGAACCCAGGGCAATTGTTAAGCAAATGCTCTACCACTGAGCCATATCCCCAGTCCTGTTTGTTTGTTTGTTTGCTTAGTCCAGGTTGGTTCAGAGCACCCTGGGTTGCCTAGGTTGGTGTCAAACTCATGATCCTCCTGTCTTCTCAGTACTGGGATTATAGGGGTCTGCCTATAGTCTTCATTCAGATCTTTGTCCCAATACACACTAGCAAAGAACTAACACTTTCAGATCTATAATGGCTCTGTGTGTGTGTGTGTGTGTGTGTGTGTGTGTGTGTGTGTGTGAGAGAGAGAGAGAGAGAGAGAGAGAGGGCTGTCACCTAGCACTTGGCAGAAGGATCTCAGGAAGATTGTCTAGTAGCTTGAGTCTGGTTTATACTGGTGAGTTCCAAGACAGCCAGGTCTACATAGTGATAACCTACTCCCCAAATTTAAACTAATATAACAAACTAGAACAAAAATAAAGGCTGGGTGTTGGTGGCACACACCTTTAATCCCAGCACTCGGGAGGCAGAGGCAGGCAGATCTTTGTGAGTTCGAGGCCAGCCTAGTCTCCAGAGTGAGTGCCAGGATAGGCTCTAAAGCTACACAGAGAAACCCTGTCTCGAAAAAGCAAAAAAAAAACAAAAACAAAAAAAAACCAAAAACAAACAAACAAACAAACAAAACCCCCCAAAAAACAAAACAAAACAAAAACAAAAAAACAAAAAAAGAAAACCATAGCCAGGCATGGTGGCCTACACCTTTGATTCCAGCACTTGGGTGGTATTGGCGGGAGGAAGTCTGAGTTTGAGGCCAATCTGCTCTACAGAAAGAGATCCATGATGAGAAAGAAAAACTACAAAAGTACCATGGTGACACTTGCTTATATAATCCCAGTACTCAAGAAATAGAGGCAGGAGGACCAGAAGTTCAAGCTCACTCTCGGTTACTGACTGTATTTGAGGCAAGCCTGAGCTATAGACTGTCTCAAAACCAAACCAAACCAACCAAAGGACCAAAGAAAAAAAGTCAAGGACACATAAATCTTTCCATGGAAGGTTGGCAGAACACTTGCCTAGCAGGTATAAAGACCTGGGTTCTCTCCTTCATACTGAAGAAAAAAGCTTATGGGATTGTGGCTAGGTTTAAATAAGACAAACAAGTGAGTTAGGAGTGTAAAGTCACACACCTGTAATCTTAAAACTTAGCAGGCAGAGGCAGGTGGATCTCCGTGAGTTCAAGGGAGTTCTGTGCTAGCACCCCATCCAAAAATGGGGAGTGTGGCTCAATGGTAAAAACCTTTATGAAACCTAGTGAGTTCGATCCCTGGGACCAGCATGGTGAAAGGAGAGAACTGACTCCTGCAGGTTGTTCTTAGCCCTCTGCAGCATGCACACATGTGCACACACAATAAATGAATATAATAAGACAAAGCAAGGGGATGAAGCAAAGAGGGAGGGCCACGTCAGAGAAATAATAAGAGCTGAGCAGTATATGCTGCTACCTGTTCTTCCAAGATTCCCTTCTCAGCTTCCTCCAGCTCAGGTGCTGTTCTCCTGTCCTCTGTCTTCTCACCCACTGCCCATTCTGTTCTCAGCTTTCCCTCATGGCCTTAGGGCAGTGGCACCTTCCTAGGGACCCATATTTGATGCTCCACATTTCCCTGCTCCATAATCACTGTTCATCCCAGTGGCCATCTGCTAGGTTCTATTCCAGAGTGAGGGCCTAAATACATGAACCCCAATGGTGACAGAGGACCTCAGTCCAACACACAGAAACCAGAACACGCCCAGACTTTAATAATAGGAGCTGGAGAGGGATGGAGGGAGGAAATCTGAGACTGGAGAGATAGCTCAATGGGTAAAGTGCTTTTGAGCAAACCTGAGGACTTGAGTTCAATTCCCTCACTTATGAGAAAGCCAGGACCACAGCATGCCTTTAATCCCAGTGTTGAGATGGATACAGGTACATCACTGTGGATTGCCAACCAGTCTAGCTGATCAGTGAGCTCCAGGTTCAGTGAGAGATCCTTCCTTAAAAAATAACTTGGGAGCTGGGTAGTGGCAGCATATGCCTTTAATTCCAGCACTGGGAGGCAGAGGCAGGCAGATCTCCGTGAGTTTGAGGCCAATCTGATTTACATAGCGAGTTTCATGACATCCAGAGAAAATAGTGAAACCCCAGGTCTTTAAAAAAATAAAAATAAGGTAGATAGAGGCTGGAGAGAATGCTCAGTGGTTAAGCACTTGCTGTTCTTCCAGAGAAACTGTGTTCTGTTCCAGCACCTACATGATAGTTAATAGCCACCGATTAACTCTAATTCCAGAGCCTTCTCTTCGGGTCTCCACAGGCACTGTATCCACATTGTGTACACATATACACATAGGCAAAACACCCAAAAACATAAAATAAAAGGAAATAAACCTTTTTAAAAAATCAAGGTGGGCTGAGAGTTGGTGGCTCATGCCTTTAATCCCAGCACTCGGGAGGCAGAGGCAGGCGGATCTCTGTGAGTTCAGGCCAGCCTGGTCTCCAGAGCGAGTGTCAGGATAGGCTCCAAAGCTACACAGAGAAATCCTGTCTCGAAAAGCCCCCCCCCCCAAAATTAAGATGGACAGCAATCTCTAGTCTGCACACATGGACACACACGAAGATGTACACAAATACATACATACATACATACATACATACATACACACACACACACACACACCACAAACATACAATGTGATCAAGCCAGTGGAGATGAGAAGCCTCTGTAGGAAGGTGAGGAACTGTCTCTGTACTTTGTGAATGATTTTGACTACTGATAAATCAAATGACCTTTAAAAAGGTCATTTGAAACTAGTCAGTGTACACCTTTAATCCCAGCACTCAGGAGGAAGTGGTGGGTGGAACTCTGAGTTTGAGGTCAGCCTGCTCTACAAAACTAGTACTAGGATAGCTAGAGCTGAAACACAGAGAAACCCAGTCCAGAAAAACCAAAAACAAACAAAAAGTCTATTTGCAGGTAGGAGTGGTTTATCTATGCCTGGGCGCCAGGATAAATTTGCTGAGCTGACTCAGTTGGTAACCACCCTCCCTTCCTTGTCTCCCTTCTTCCAGGTCTCAGTGACGGACCTAGTCCAGAGCAGGATTGGACTCTACCCTTTGCTTGCCAGGTCCTGCTTCCACCCTCGTCCAAAGTCTCTGCAAGAACCAAACCAATAAAGTCTTGAGCTGAAGTAAATCCTGGTGTCTACTGTGAAAACTCATTCCAATGTGAACTGAGCACTGACAGGTTGTGGTTGTGCATATCCTGGGTGTGTCCGTGCCTCCCAGGGAAAAGGGACACCAGTTATTCCTCTGCACACCTACCAGCATATGGAAAATTCAACATAAGACAGGAGGGCTTCTGACAGAATCACTGCATAACCACGAAGCAACAGACAAATAGCAGACCTTCATGCTAGCTGAGCATGATATTACAAGCTTGTAAAACCAGTGTTGAAGAGGGAAGGCAGGAGGATAAGGAACTCAAGGACAGACTTGCCTACATAAGACTGTCTTAGTCTCCAAAGCAAACAAACACAAAAGGAAGGCTCTCCAGGTCTTCTACATAGGTCTTCAAAGTAGCTGGACCTGGTGTGCGAAGACCACAGCCAGCAAACCTTCATCTTTCCACACACAAACACATTACTAGTCCCAGTGTGCTGAGTCATGTGAAGAAAGACAGAAAAGTCCTTTCTAGGTGTGATGTGGTGAGGAAACAGCTGAGACCAGGTGGACAAAACAGTGAGTAAGTAAGCTGGAGACACAGCTCAGAGGTAAGAATGAGAGGACTGGACTTTGGTTCCCAAAGCCCCCATCCAGTGGCTCACAATGGCCTGTTAACTCTCGCTCCAGGTGATCCAACATACTCTTCTGGCCTCAGAGGGCATGCACACTCACCTGTGCATATCCCCACACAGACACACATACATACACATCAATTTATTTATTTATTGGTTTTTCGAGACAGGGTTTCCCTGTGGCTTTGGAAGCTGTCCTGGAACTAGCTCTTGTAGACCAGGCTGGTCTTGAACTCACAGAAATCCACCTGCCTCTGCCTCCCAAGTACTGGAATTAAAGGCGTGTGCCACCACTGCCCAGCTCATACACATCAATTTAAAAAAATCAAGTCAGTAAATCAGAAGATGAGCAATGGGGAGTACACATAAGAGCTGAGGAGCAGTCAGGACTCGGGCCTCAAAGGGATGGCTCAGCACTGAAATACAGCACTGGGGAAGATGAGGCAGGAAGACTGCTGAAAGTTTGAGGCAACCTGAACTGTAGTGAGACCTTGTATCTAAATAAAATGTTGGATGTGGTAGGCCACATCTTTAAACCTAGCATTCTGGAGCCAGAAGCAGGTGGATCTCTTTAAGTTTGAAAGCCAGCCTGGCTTACATAGTGGAGTTCCAGGCCAGCATGGGCTACACAGTTGGACTAAAGAAATTTAGTTTGGAGTAGTGGTGTATACCTTTAAACCTAGCACTCAGGAAGCAGAGGCAGGTGGATCTCTGTGAGTTCAAGTCCAGCCTTTTCTACAGAGCTAGTTCCAGAACATCCAGGGCTACACACACACACACACACACAAATATGTACTTTACAAATATAATTTGAATATAATCATTTTGTGGGGTGGTTGGAGGGATGGCTCAGTGGTAATGAGGAACACTGGCTGTTCTTTCAAAGGACCTGGGGTTCCATTCTCAGCATCCACAAGACAATTCACAACTGTCTGCAATTCCAGTCCCAAGAGATCTGATGCCTTTTTCTGGCATCTGAGAGCACTGCCCACATACGGTATACATACACAAAGGCAAAACATACATACACATAAAATTTAAAAACATTTAAAATTTTTTTAGATTTTTTAAATTATTATTATTTACTTTTTATTTTCCATGACAGGGTTTCTTTCCATAGCCTTTGCTGTCCTGGAACTTGCCCTGTAGACCAAGCTATCCTTGATCTCAGAGATCTGCCTGCCTCTGCTTCCTAAGTGCTGGGATTAAAGGGGTGGGCCACCAAGTCTGGCTGACTTCTAAGTTTTCATGCATTGTTGGTGATATTATTTCTTCCCTTCTAAACTTCTGCAGCTTCTGAAGTTTGTAGCATGCAATTTCGGGACAGTCTTTGCTCAGAGGTTTATTTTAGTCATTCTCCCCTCTCCCTTTGTGACACTAGGGTCTAGAACCCAGCACCCACCCACACAGTACCTGACGCTGAGCTATACCTTCATCTTTATTAAGTAGCGTTTACATCTATTTATTGTGTAAGTGCATGCCTGTGTGCATGTGTGTCTGCATGCATGTGTGTGCACTGGAGCTCTTGTGGAGGACAGAGAATAGCTTTCCAGAGTTGGTTCTCTCCTCATACCATGTGGGTTCCAGGATTCCAATTCTGGTCATCAGGATTGACATCAAGGCAAGTACCTTTTGATTCTGGGTCCTCTTACTATTATTATATTTAATGAAGTAGTTAGGATTTATTAAAAGTAGGTTTTAAAGTGGGTGGTGGTGGCACACATCTTTACTCCCAACAGTCAGGAGGCAGAGGCAGGTGGATCTCTGTGAGTTCCAGACCAGCATGGTCTTCAAAGAAAGTTCCAGGACAGTTTCCAAAACCTACAGATAAACCCTGTCTTGAAAAAAAAAATAGAAATTCACTATGTAGCTCAGGCTGGACTCCAACTTAGAGAACTGCCTGCCTCTGGAGTATTAGAATTAAAGGCATGAGCCACCATGACTGGCACTTAAAATTATTTTTTCATTTATTTCTTTCTGTATGTGAACACTTAAGCACACCACAGTTCGTGTTTGTGTGGGTATGGGGTGGCATCCATGAAGAAGTCAGAGGACAACTTGGAGAAGTCAATTCTTTCCTTTCATCGTGTAGGTCCTAGAAATTGAATCCAGGTCTTCAGGCTTGGTCATCTCATCTTCCCTAATGGTTTTGTTCTGTTTTGAGACAAGGTCTCATGCTGGCCTCTTACTTGCTATGTAGTCAGGCTGGCCTTGAACTCCTGATTCTCTTGTCTCCCAAGACCTTGGATTACAGTTGTGCTTATCTCACCAGCTAGAAATTACAATTTTGTTTGTTTATTTGAGATAGGGTTTCTCTGTGTAGCTCTGGCTGTCCTCATTATGTAGACCAAACTGGTCTTGAACTCTCAGAAATCTGCCTGCCTCTGCCTCCTGGGTGCTGGCATTTAAGGTATGAGCCACCAAGCTTGGTTTAGAAATTACTTGGAAAAAAGGTTTATTTATTTTACTTTATGAAACATTTACATGCATACATGGTGTGCACCACATCCCCCAGAACTGGGGTTATTAATGGTTATGAGACACCATGGGTATGATGGGAATCAAACCCAGGTCCTCTGCAAAAGGTAACACATGCTCAGTGCACACCTTTATTCCCAGCACCCTGGAAGCAGAGGCAGGCGAATGTCTGTGAGTTCAAGGCCAGCCTGGTGTATGGAGAAGCCAGTTCCAGGACATCCAAGGCTACACAAAGAAACCCTGTCTGGAAAAAACAACAAAACAAAAATTACTATTTGCTCTTAACCAAAGAGCCATCTCTCCAGATCCTAGAAATTACTTTTTACATCGGCTATGTTTTACTGATTCTTCATGATAGAACTTACTATGGAAAGAGAAAACAGACTTCACAAAATTGTTCTCTGACTTCCTCACAAGCACCATGGCATGTATGCCCACACACTAACCCACAGACAATAATAATAATAAAAAAGAATTTAATACCTTAGGGAAAAGTTTGGATTTACATTTGTGGGGTCGTGGATATCTGAGGGGAACGACAAAGAGTCAAAAAGTTATATACTTTTTTCTCTCTTTGTATAATGTCCTTTCTACGAGCCAGCCATTGTAAAAGACTACCTGTAAAGATAGTTTTAACCACAGTGACTTCACCTAAAGCCTCATCACCAGATCTGTAACATAGCACGTTAAGTGTGCATGACACTGCCTGTGTGAGGCAGAAAACTATGCAGTAAGTCTGTCTGCCACAAGGACAGAACCCTTTCTTACATAATGAAGCTTACTTGTTGGATTCATTTGTAGAGATTCTGAGTTACAGCTAAGGGCTATAAATGGTGGCACACACCTTTAATCTCAGTGCCCAGGAGGCAGAGGCAACAAGATCTCTGTGCCGCCTGTTCTACACAGTGAGTTTCAGGACAGTAAGGGGTATGTAGAGACTCACTCAAGAGACAAACAAAAAACACCAAAAAGAACGTACAGCTAAGAACTTGAATGTGAGTCAGACTGCCTGACTCATTGCTAAGTCCTGTTCTATGCAGTTAAGTAATTTAACGCAGATTCACGAGTCTCTTGTGAAATACAATACCAACTCACGAATTTGAGGGTTGAGAAAATGTAAAACAAAGCAAGTTGTGCAGTGCGTGGCACAAAACTATCAGAGTGCTGCTGCTGCTTCTAAGATTGCTTTTTTATTGGCTTTTGCCTCAACTGGGCGCGGGGGCATATGTATTTAATACCAACATTCGGAGGTCGAGGCAGGAGACCTCTGTAAATTTGAAGCCAGCTTGGCTTATATCGTGAGTTCCAGTCCAGCCAAGGATATATAGTGAGGCCTTGTCTGGAAAAAAAAAAGGCACCTTCCACGGCCAACACAGCACTTGGTGATGTCCCTGAAGCATCTGTTGCTCTCCAGGCGCTGGAGTCCCATAACACCAGGCACCCACCTTCGTGGGATGCAAAGAGAAACACAACGGAGGCCGGAGTTCGCGCCTTCGACGTCGTCTGGGCTTCGGGGAACGCGGCCCTCAACTTAAGGCGAGGCTGCTCTTCCTCCCCCGCCCCCCGCCGCAAAACACTCAGCCTCGGAGCAGGAAGTGTAGGTGCGACTTCCGGCGCGCGCAGATGACGCATGGCACTGGGCTTCCGCGTTGGGAGCCGGCAGCAGAAGCTGGGACGCGGAGAGCTGGGGTCCGGGCTGCGGGGCGGCCCGGGGGCCCGGGGTGGGGATGCACCGGCGCGGGGTGGGAGCTGGCGCCATCGCCAAGAAGAAGCTCGCCGAGGTGAGCGGAAGGAAGCCGGGCCGCAGCCTACTCTGCCCACGAGACACCGAATTCTGCCGGAGCGCGGTTCTCTTCCCCTAAATCGCCTCCTAACAATGTGTAGAAGACGGGCTTCTCTGGAGCCCGGGAATGAGTGCACTGGAGTGTCAGGAACCGCCGATTAAACCATTATTTAAGACAGATCCTTACCCCTACATGCTAAAGCTGTGGCAGCAGAATGGGAGCCTTGGCGCTCACTGTCTCAACTCATGCCGGTCTTTTTGTCTGACAGGCCAAGTATAAGGAACGAGGGACTGTCTTGGCTGAGGACCAGCTGGCCCAGGTGAGTGACCGTAAGGCTCCAGGCAGGAAGGGAGGTCGAACAACGCTGGACAACATGACATACCTTTGATAGTGTAGATTGTTTAGACTGAACTAAAAATAGGGTGCCAGGCAAATCCAGATCTCGTTTTAGGGAGATTTACTAATAATAGCAAGGATTTTTGAGCGATTAGACTTGAGATTCCCCTCTTGTCCCCGCCCCCTTTTTATTTTACTTGATTATTGTCTTTTTGTTATTTTATTTTTTAAGATGGGGGTCTCACCTTTCTGTCCAAGTATCATATGGCACCCACCACTCCTCGACTCCTGTTTTCTTTAAATACACGTTCACGTTCAATCCTCATTACAATTCCATGTCAACCTAAATTTAAACAAAAAAAAAGTAGTCAGGGGGTGGAGATGTAGCCCAGAGGTAGAGTGTTTACCTAACATGCACAAATACTTGAGTGCCATTCTCAGCACAACAACAAAAAGTTAACCGCATTTTCTTTAAAAATTAGAATGATAACTTCTCCCTAAGAATACTAATACTTATTTGCAAATAGCGTTGCAGTTGGAATAGCATGACATTAGGAAAACATAAGCAAGTTGGTTCCGTGTGCATGTCTAAAGAAGTTAAGACAAAAAGTTTTTGACTCATTAATGTTAAATATTTAAAATGATAATCTTTAGTCACAATGATTAATAAGAATGGTGTTGTTGTTCAAGGTTAAACAGTCTGTTGAGCAGGTGCCTTTTTTGAAATTTTTTTTTTTTTTTTTTTTAGACAGGGTCTCTATGTGGTCCTGGCAGTCCTAGAACTCAATATGGCCTGAAATTCATGGAGGTCCTTCTGCCTCTGTCTCTCAAGTGCTGGGATTAAAGTCACATGCCACTGTACCTGACTCTTTTTAATTTTTTTTAGAGTTAGGGTCTCACTGTGTATCACTGGTATGGAACTAGCTGTGTTGACCAGGCTGGCCTTGCAATCAGATACCCACCTGCCTCTATCTCCCCACAGCTGGTATTATTGGAGTATACCACCATACTTTATTGGTTTGGTTTTATTTGGGGAGGTACTGGGGGTTGGTTCTTTGTATCAAACCCAGAGCCTGGCATATACTGAGTATGTTTGCTATCACTGAGCTGTCCCTCAACCCACAGCTTTTAAATGTCTCACAATAATGATATGACTGTGACAGTAACAACTGGGCATACACCAGGAGGGAGGATGTGACAGGGTGCGGGTTCCTTCTCTAACATTACCCTTTGGTGTAGGGACTCTGCATTTGGGTATTGTGGCTGGTGAAGAGGAGGAGGGGCTGGTTCATCCAAATGGCTCTTGATCTGAGGAAAAACAGACACAGGGTGTCTTTAAATTTTTTAAAAGATTTATTATGTTTATGTGTGAGCATGCTTGCATGCACACATGCAGGTGCCTGTAGAAGAAGCCTGAAGAGGGTCAGATCCTGCTGGGTGGTGATGGCGCTCACCTTTAATCCCATACTACACAGTGAGTTCTAGGGCAGCCACAGCTTCATAGGAAAACCCCCGTCAGAAGCGTGTCCGGTTCCCCTGGAGCTAGAGTTGTAGGTAGTTGTGAACCACCCAGTGTGAGCATTAAGAACCAAGCTCTGCTCCTTTTCCGGAGCAGCAAGTAGTGCTTTTTTTTGGGGGGGGGGGTTGAGATAGGGTTTCTTTGTATAGCCCTGGCTGACCTGGAACTCTCTCTGTAGAGGAGGCTGGCCTCAAACTCACATAGATTCACCTGCCTCTGCCTCTCAAATGCTGGGATTAAAGGAGTGTGCCACCAAGGCCCAACTTGGGTTTTTTGTTGTTGTGGGGTTTTTTTGTTGTTGTTGTTATGTTTTTTGTTTTTTGAGACAGTGCTGGAATTAAATACCACCTGGCAACTTGGGGGGGAGGGATTTCAAGAGAGGTTTCTCTGCTTAGTCCTTTGCTGTCCCAGAACTCAATCTGTAGACTAAGCTGGTCTCAAATTTAATAGATATCCACCTGCCTCTGCCTCCCAAGTGGTGGAATTAAAGGTATGCACCTTGTGGAAGCTTTTTTTTTTTTTTTTTTTTTTAAGTCATGACCTCTTTGTGTACCCCAGTCTGGCCTTGCCTTGAACTTGAGATCCTCCGACTTCAACTTCCCAAGTGCTTGCCTGAATTCCCCAGCTGGATTGTGCTTTTAAGACTTTCTTGTTTCGGGGCTGGAGACAGTTCAGCAGTTAAGAGTACTTACTGCTCTTGCAGAGGACCCAGGTTTGATTTCCAGAACCCACATAACAGCTCACAAGTACCTATAATTCCAGTTCCAGGGCATCCAAACCCTTATTACCCCCTCAGGCACCTGCACACATGTGGTACACATACATACACTCAGACATGCACATATAAGATAAATTGTAAAAGATAAATGAATAAGGCTGGGCAGTAGTGGTTCACACCTTTAATCCCACAACTCAGGAGACAGAGGCAGGCGGATCTCTGTGAGTTCAAGGCCAGCCTGGTCTACAGAGCGAGTTCGAAGATAGGCTCCAAAGCTACACAGAGAAACCCTGTCTCCAAAAACCAAAAAAAAAAAAAAAAAAAAAAACCAAAAAAAGGAAAAAAAAATAAACAAAAGCTCTTGTTTCTAGGGAAGATGGCACATAAGCATTAACTGTGAACAGTTATTAAAAGAATTAGAGCCAGGAGCCAGGCCTTGGTGGCGAATGCCTTTAATCCCAGCAGAGGCAGAGACAGGTGGATCTCTGTGAGTTCGAGCCTGGTCTACTGAGCGAGTTCCAGAACAGGCTCCAAAACAATACAGAGAAACCCTGTCTCAATCCCCCTCCCCCCAAAAAAAGAATTAGACGAGGAGGGGGAATATAGAGATTTCTGGTAATCTTATGTGGAAAATGAGAGAGCTATTGGTCAAGAGTGATTCTTAGTGGCCTAAAAGCTATTTATCAGGAAAAAAAAGGCTGATGCAGATAAAACAAAAGATCATAAAATCTCCAAGGGTTTATACTTGGCTCTGGACTGCAGCATGCTTCACCTTACCAATTCTTTATCTAGAGTTGGCTCTCGTTGGTACAAGATTTAAAGGTTCAATAACCAATACAATCCCAATTTTTAGTCTTCATTCTTCCTATCCAGCCTTTCCTCTAGTGGCTAAACATTTCTGTTTGTAGGAACATCCTATTCTTTCATTTTTAAGACAAAATAGAGTGTTAGATGAATCTTCAGTTGAATGAATTTCTCCAGGAAGAAGAGAAAAAGCACACCAAACATGCATGTTGATTATCAGGATGGGAACACATGAAAACAAATACAGACTTTAGAATGGAGGAGACCACATCATCTCCCTTCTACTGCAACACAAGTGTGCAGAGGCATCAGTAGGGGAGATAGCACAGAACAGAGCATCACTGCATATGCCCATAATCTCAGGACCTGCTAAGAGTGGCAGGAGAATCAGGAGTTCAAGGTCATCTTCCACTTACAATGAACTCAAGCCCAACTGGGCTCCAGAGACCCTGTCTCAAAAAAAAAAAAAAAAAAAAAAGAGAAAATGAAAAGAGAAAGTACACAATACACAGGGTAATGATGGATCTAAAGGAAACTGGTTCTTTTTTTGGTTGTTAACATTTATCTGTGTGAAGTATATGGGCTCCTGTCACAATACATGTGAGAAGGTCAGAGAACAATTTACGATTGGTTCTCTCCTTCCACTGTGTGTAGTCCAGGGATTAAATTCGGGTTGTCTTGCTTGATAGCAAGTGCCTTTACCCGCTGAGCCATCTCAACCAGCCAGAGACTGGTTATTTTAGACTTTTCTCTACCACTGAGCTGAGGACCTATCTTTAGCCTTGATTACACTTGTTTTGCTCTGACCTTCCCCCTTGTCTTTCATAACAGATGTCAAAACAGTTGGACATGTTTAAGACCAACCTAGAAGAATTTGCCAGCAAGCACAAGCAAGAGATCCGGAAGAACCCTGAGTTCCGTGTCCAGTTCCAAGACATGTGTGCTACTATTGGGGTGGATCCTCTGGCCTGTAAGGGATTGTCTGTGGGACCCATTGTCTTGTAAGACCCTTAAGGGAGAGAAGCTCACCCACTGTCATCACTTCTGTGGGGCATCTCTAGATAGGCCTGCAAGAAAAGGAGGATATGTGTTTAGGCGGCCCTTCTGTAGAGGGTAGTGTGAGCCCTTCTGTTATGGAAAGTGGAAAGCCCAGAGTGCAGCCTGTGGTCTGTAGGTGTCAACTCTCCTTGGACAATTTGTGGTATGCCTTTTATTTTTTCCTAACTTTCCTCTTAATAGAAAAAGAAAAGTGTTTTAAAGATTTATTTTTACTTTTTTTGTTTTGTTTTGTTTTTTTGTTTTTGTTTTTTCGAGACAGGGTTTCTCTGTGTGGCTTTGGAGGCTGTCCTGGAACTCACTCTGTAGACCAGATTGGCCTCAACTCAACAGAGATCCGCCTGCCTCTGTCTCCCAAGTGCTGGGATTAAAGGCGTGCGCTGCCAACGCCCGAAAATATTTATCTATTTATTTTATGTGTGTGATTGATTTGCCTGAATGTATGTGTGTGCACAGTGTAAATGCCTGGTGCTCACAGAGGTCAGGAGTGGGAGTCAGATCCCAAGAGAACAGCTTTTTGTTTGTTTGTTTTGGGGGGGGGGTTGGAGACAGGGTTTCTCTGTGGTTTTGGAGGCTGTCCTGGAACTAGCTCTTATAGACAAGGCTTGTCTCAGAGATCTGCCTGCCTCTGCCTCCCGAGTGTTGGGATTAAAGGCTAAAGGCATGCACCACCACCGCCCGGCTGTTTGTTTGTTTTTGAGACAGGGTTTCATTCCCAATAGAACAGTTTTAATGACAGCAATGGAGGCTCATGTTGTCAGTCAATAAAGAGCTATATGAAGGAGAAAGTAGTCTCTCCTACACAAAATTTTAACTACCATTGGTAGTTTGAAGTACAAGTGCAAAATGACTCAGGATGCTTCTTCCCACCCTTAATGTTTTTGTTTTATTATTTTTATTTCATGTGTATATATGTGTATTTCTGTTTAAATTTATGCCACGCATGTGTATGCCTTCAGAATCCAGAATGGGTTAGGTTGGTGGATTCCCTCATCTGAGGTTACAGGAGGTTGTGAGGTGAGTACTGAGAACTGCACTTGGGTCCTCTGGAAGAGCAGCAAATGCTCTTAATTGTTAAGGCATCTCCAGTGGTGTGCACCTCCCAACCCCCCCCTTTTTTTTTTTTTTTTTGAGAATTTTTGTATGTAGCCTATGCTGGCCTTGAACTCAGCATGTCGTGTAGACTTGGGCTTCATTCTGGCTATATATCCCAAATGCTGGATTACAGGTGCATGCTGCTATATTTCCCTCTAATGTATTTTCAGTTCACAGTGAGGGAGTGTGTTGTGTGTTAGGACATGGTCCTATTGTAAGTGGTGGAGCTTCTGGGTGTCTCTCTAGACTGTGTGTGTGTGTGTGTGTGTGTGTGTGTGTGTGTGTGTGTGTGTGTGTGTGTGTTGCCAGTCAAAAGACAACTTTGGGTGTTGTTTCTCAGGGCCTGGAAATCACATGGTAGCTAGGCTTGCTAGCAAGTGAGTCTCAGGAATACGCTTGTCTGCTTAGCCCTGGGGCCACAAGCACATTATACACGCCTGGCTTTTTTTTTTTTTTTAAGATTTATTATGTATACAGTGTTTTTGCCTGTATTTATGGCTGCAGACCAGAAGAAGGCACCAGATCTCATTACAGATGGTTGTGATCTGCCATGTGGTTGCTGGGAATTGAACTCAGGACCTCTGGAAGAGCAGCCAGTGCTCTTAACCCCTGAGCCATCTCTCCAGTCCCACCTGCCTTTTTTTTTTTTTTTTAAACATGGGCTCTAGGATCACACTCAAGTCCTCACTTTACCAACTGAGTTATTCTGCTACCCTCCCACCCCTACTTTGAAGCAGGAGCTTGTGTAGCCTGGGGTGGCCTCAAACTTGCTATATAGCTGAGAATGGCTTTGAACCTTCTGGTCCCTCTTCAGAACACTGGGATTGCAGGTGTCACTCTGCAAAGATGTGCCTGCTCAGAAGCTCTTCAGTAGTAAACAAGGCAGGACTTAGGATTAGGTAGGAAGACTTCCCACAGGATAGATGCTGTGTTAAATGAAGGGATGAAAATGAGTAATACAGCTTTCATTTTTCTGTCTTTAGCTGGAAAAGGGTTTTGGTCTGAGATGCTGGGCGTTGGGGACTTCTATTATGAGCTGGGTGTCCAGATTATTGAAGTGTGCCTCGCCCTGAAACATCGGAATGGAGGTAAGGATGGTTGGCCTTGTGGACTGGGGTCTGGAGTTTTCTGATTACCCCCCCCAAAACACTATAGCCTGCAGGCCTGCAAGGTCTTGAGACATATCGTAGTTGTTTCATGTAATTGAATCTCTGGCTGGTCTCCACAGCCAAGGTTATACAGTTAATACAGAGATAGGAGACTGTCCTTGTACTCTAGAGTACCGTGGTCCAAGCTAATGATGTTCTCATTGTGACTGTAGACCTGTAGTCCTGACTCACCTCTCTAAAGTATGTATCTGAAGTATATACAATCTCTTAGCTGGTGATGCCTGCTAAGCCTTTGAGTTACTGAATTTATGACCTTAAAATTGGTCGTCTGGGGCCAGTGAGATGACTCAGCATGTGAGAGTGTTTGTTGTACAAGTCTGTCACATGAATTCAATCCCTGCATCCCACATAAAGGTGGAAGGAGAAAACTGACTCCACAGAGTTATTTTCTTAATATGCGCATCATTGGCACGACCACATATTATAACCCATACAATACAGACATACACAGTAATAGTAAATAATTAAAAAAAAAACTTAAAAAAACAACAAAACAAACCTTGCTGCTTAGTAGGGGACACACCTGTAATTTCATTACAAAAATCTCAGGAATAGTCACCAATTAGAGGCCAGCCTGAACTATATAGTAAGGTAAGGCCACCTGGGTTACATAGTTTCCCCATCTCAATAAAACCAAATAAAGCCAGGTGTGGTATAGCACCCCCATTAGCCCAAGCATTCAGGAGGCAAAGGCAGAGAAGTTTTTGTGAATTCCAGTCGAACCAGGGCTATATATAGAGAGACACCATGTCCTGAAAAAAAAATAAAATTCACAGTCACTGTGAGTTGGAGGCCTATCTGGGCTACCTGGCAGAGACCCTGTCTCAGACCAAACAACAATCAAATTGACCATCTGGTAGTGCCATCTTTTTGTTGTTGTTTTGAGACAAGGTCTGGCTGGTAACTCATGATCTGCCTTAGTCTTCTGTGTGCAGGGAATTCCAGAGTAAGCCACCATGCTCATATGCTGCCTGCGTTTTCAGATTTTCCTAGGCCTCCCCTACTGAAACAGTAGGTCTCAGGCCTCACTTTTTATGGTCTGACCTGTTACTTTAGGAGAGATTGAGGAACTAGAGTGACATTTGTTCCTTGTAGTTGACTGGAGAGGCTTCCCACTTATTTCAAGTGGTTTTAGCCATCTGGGTAATGTTTTCATTTTCTTTCCATGCTCTCCAACAGGTCTGATAACTCTGGAGGAACTCCATCAGCAGGTGTTGAAAGGAAGGGGCAAGTTTGCTCAGGACGTCAGCCAGTAGGTCCTGCTTCTGACCCCTTGGAGTATTAAGGAGTTTTTTGAAGAAAGGATCTCTGTGTAGCCCAGGCTGGCCTGGAACCTCACTGTGGAGCCCAGAGTAGCCTTGAACTCCTACTCACCTACACCTTTTTTTTCTTTAAATTTTATGTTTATGGGGCTTTTTGCATGCATGTGTGTCTGTATACTATGTGTGTACAGTGCTGTGTGTACAGTGGAGGCTGTAAGATGGTTTCAGATCCTCTGGAATTGGAGTTAGAGATGGTTGACAGTGGCCATGTGGGTGCTGGGACTCAAACCTGGGTCATCTGAGTGACCAGTGCTCTTAACCGCTGAGCATCTCTCCAGCCCCGTCACTTCCTGAATATTGGGATTACAAGCATGCACAGCACTTGGTTAAAGTGCGGCTGCCCTTGGCCACCACTAAGTCCAAGTATCAGACCAAAGCCTGGAGATTTGGATGAAGGACAAGATTCCTGGTCCACTTTCTGAGAGAATGTCTCTCACCTCTGTTGTGGAGCAGCCGTATATACAAACTTACAAAAACCCCAGGTCAAAGGGTTCACAACAGGATATTGATCCTAGTGGGGTGAAGTCAGAAAAACAGGAGGTACCTGTGGTTCTGCTGGAAAATAACTCTTAGAGACCCCATGGGGGCTGGGTCCCAACAAGAAATAACACTTTAAAAATCGTACAGAACCGGGCAGTGGTAGCACATCCATGCCTTTAATCCCAGCACTCAGGAGGCAGAGGCAGGTGGGTCTTGTGAGTTCGAGGCCAGTCTGGTCTACAGAGTGAGTTCTAGGACAGCTAGGACTGTTTCACAGAAAAACCCTGTCTTGAAAAACAAAACAAAAATCATACAGCATCTTTAGTTCTCTAGTGTTAAGGCTAGCTTTAGAACCATTCTTAGTCTTAATCTTCTTTTTTTTTTAAGATTTTATTTATTATGTATACATCATTCTGCTTCCATGTATATCTGCACACCAGAAGAGGGCACCAGATCTCATAAGGGATAGTTGTGAGCAACCATGTGGTTACTGGGAATTGAACTCAGGACCTCTGGAAGAGCAGTCGGTGCTCTTAACCTCTGAGCCATCTCTCCAGCCCTTAATCTTAATCTTCTATATGATAAAAATACGTTCCTTTTTTCTCCTTTTGATGGTATTGTGGATCAAACCCAGGTCCTTATCTAGGCAAGGACTCTGTCACTTAAACTACATACCTAGCCCTGTAAAACTTTTCTTTTTTTTGAGGCAGGGTCTCATTATGTAGCCTGGAACACATTATGGAGACCACGCTAGTCTCAAACTCACAGAACTCTACCTGCTGCTGCCTTAGTAGTATCAAGATTAAAGGTTTGTGCTACCATGTCTGGTATATGGTAAACTGTTCTAAGAAAGGGTTTCTTTGTGTGGCCCTAGCTGTCCTGGAAGTTGCTCAGTGGACCAGGTTGGCCTTGAACTCAGAGATCTGCCTGCCTCTGCCTTCCAAGTGCTGGGATTAAAGGCATGCGCCACCACCCGGCTATGTTAATTTTTTTTTAATGGTTTGAGATTATTTAGTGTCAGAGACGAGAGCAGGCACCTAAAAAGGCTGGGGACCAAGGTGAGGGTCAGGGGATGGGGCATAAATGGGACCTAGTTGACCTAAGTGTGAGTCAGTCCAGTTGAGGGAAAATAAATAAATGCTTGTTTTAGATGTTGCTAAAGATACCAACCTCAAGTAACACACTGAAGACCAGGAATATGGAAAAAGAAAACAGTGGCATAAGGCTGCCAGCCATGCTCTTTGTGTATCAGTTTTTTCAGAAGAGAAGGTGAGCTAGTGTATTCAGAGATTTGAGTCTGCTCCTCTAGGGCACCAGAAGGGCATTCAAGCCCCTGATGTACTTTCTTTGGCAAGGGGCATGAACCTCCTTGTGTGTGCTGGCTGTGTGTGGTCAGCACATATTCTATGGATTTCCTTTTTTCATGCAAATGTGGCAGTAATCAGCTGCTGCCCCTTCGTGGGCAAGCATTTTCGTTTGCTGTAGTTAACATACAGCCTGTTGGATCTTCAGTCGCCGTTTTACTTACAGATCTGAGTGTCAGGCTTGATCTGCCAAGGGTCCTGAAACTGCTCTTTTTCACTCCAGAGACGACCTGATCAGAGCCATCAAGAAGCTGAAAGCACTGGGCACTGGCTTTGGCATCATCCCTGTGGGCGGCACCTATCTCATTCAGTCTGTTCCAGCTGAGCTCAATATGGATCACACCGTTGTGTTGCAGCTGGCAGAGGTAGGGTGTGCCTTAGAGTGCTGAGGCTGGAGTTAGGCAATTCCCACCTGTACATTGCTCAAGCCTTTTACAGACTGTCTCATGCCTGTGCCCATTCAGCAGACATTTATTGAGCAACTACAGTACAAAGCACCCATTTAGGTTGCAGGACTGAGAGGCTGGTACAGGCCCTGCCCTTGAGTTTAGTCAGGTAGACAGACATGCAGGGAACTAAATTTCATGGGGCAGACAGACCCTCTGATTCCTCACAAGTTTAAAAATTTGCCAATCTCCCTATCCCAGTTCATCAGCCTGCCTGAAACATGAACATCCCCATCATCCTCATCTTCATGATACAGGGAAGATGTGTAAAACAGAAGGAGCAAGGGGCTTTCAGTGGTGGAGGGTGGTAGGGTGAGTTGGTGCATCGGCTTTGTATTTAAATATTTAGATTAAGTTCACGATTATTCGTGTTCCTTTTTGGTTAATCATTCTGAATCTTCTGGTGTAACTTGTTATCTTAGTGTCTTGGACCCCCCCTTTTTTTTTTTTAAATTATTTTATTAGTTCAAATGAGAAACAAGCCTCTTCCTCTCCCTCCCTCCCTCCCACCCCCCATCAGCCCCCCACAGCATTCACCCTCTGCTCCCCAGGGAGGGTAAGGCCCTCTCTGGGGGATCCCAACTTGGACCTGTTTTTAAGATCAAATTCACCAATCTTTCTCCATCCTGTCTCCTGGAAGTCACCTCCCTCTGTTATGTCCTGCTTCTAGGCAGGTGCTAGGTTCCAGGGAATGAACACTCTAATTGATTCAGTTCCTGTTCCTCCTTCAGAAAAATGGGTACGTGACTGTCAGTGAAATCAAAGCCAGTCTTAAGTGGGAGACGGAGCGAGCTCGGCAAGTGTTGGTATGTGACAGGAGATGGCCCCAGGGTCAGAGGAGTCAGCCTTGGTTTGTTCCCTCTTACCTTGAAGCCTGCTACTTTAGTTAGCACTAGCAGGAAGTCCAGCATCTCTGCCGGTAGTACTGAGAAGGCAGAACTTCCTAAAGCTGGCCTTTTGCCTTCATGTGCACACTTGTACCAAGGGACCAGTGATACCTACTAGCTTTCCTAGACATGACACCTGGAACTTTGGTCAGTCATGACAGTTACAGTTTGTACTGGAAATAACAGGGAAAGGAATTGGTAACCACTGAAGATAATTACAAAATATATTATATGGTAGATAATTTTATATATACAGATTTGTACTAGTGAAACACCTAGGCTAGAAGAGAGTAGAATGAAGGAATACTCTTAGAACCTTTTCCTTAGCACCAGTAATTCTTTGCACTTTTGTCCGTAAAATCGGAGAACATAAAACATATGTGTAGGAGCTGGAGAGATGGCTTAGAGATTAAGAGCACTGGCTGCCCTTCCAGAGGTCCTAAATTCAATTCCCAGTAACCACATGGTGGCTCACAACCATCTTAAGATCTGGTGCCCTCTTCTGGCCTGTAGACATACATGCAGACAGAACATTGTATATATAATAAATCTTAAAAAAAAAAAAACAAAAAAAAAAAACGTGTGTCTGACAACCCTTGACAGACAGCTTTCTTAGAAACCCAGTCGATTGTAGTTTAAGGATGGTCTTTCCCATTTGCTCCCTGCAAATTATCTCCAAGCCATCCAGATCACTTTCCTATCTCTACTTGGCTCTGGGACCTGGAGAGCCAGAAGCATTGACTCTGATACCATGTAAGATGGACTGCTGGAGTCCTGTACTCTTCACTATCTCCCATTATACTGCAGTTTTACTTTTCTGCAGCTGGACAAGTTAAAATACTTGATGCCATTTTTTACACCTTGGCCAAAGCCAAACAGTCCCATTTGGATGTGTGAACAAATGAAGGTACATGTAGGTTGCCTGAAAAGTTGAGAAACTAAAGCAAGTGCGGGGGCTGCTTAGCTCCCCAAACGCACCTATAATCCCTTTCTCAAGCCAGTCCTCTTCTTCCCTCCAGGAACACCTGCTAAAGGAAGGACTAGCCTGGCTGGACCTCCAGGCTCCAGGGGAAGCCCACTACTGGCTGCCAGCTCTCTTCACAGATCTCTACTCCCAGGAGATCTCAGCAGAGGAGGCCAGAGAGGCCTTCCCTTGATAAAGTGTGGAGGGGTACATAGCAGTAGGCCAAAGGGGACCTGCCTGTGAACAAACCTGGACAATTTTGTTTATAAAAAACAAGTTACTTCCAAGTTTTCCCCCCAGTATTTATTTTTAAAAGTGCCTTCACATTTCATGTTTTAGAGGAAGCCGCATTTATGCAGTAAGGATAACCTGAGTAACAGATAGAGGCAAGCGTATAAAATGACTTGCATAGAACACCAACAAATTCACAGCGCTGAGCTAAGGTGCAGTGTCTCGTGGCTAGCCTTAATATAGCATTGAGACAAATTACCACTCCACTAATGCACATCTCTTCCTCATTCCTTTCCATCCCAGCAGAACTAGGCTCTCACAATACGTCACCATGACTAACTTATCTTCAGTGTCTTCTGTAGAGGACCTAGTTTCAGACTCAGCTGTGTGAAGGAAACCGAAGTCTGTTGTTGGGTAGAGGAAAGCCAGTAGTGCCCTACATAGGGAACATTTAATACTGCATTTTGTTCAAATTCCTCACTAGCTGCTGACCAGGTCCTGTAGACTCAAGGTGGGGAATTACTGAGTTCCTACATTTATGCTCCCATATGCACTGCCTATTCACCCCTTAAGCACTCTTCAGTTAAGCAAGTATCTGATTCGTGGAGGAGTTGAATGCCAGGTCATCAGCACATGCATTGCCAGAGCTAAAGCCTGGCTACTAGGCCCAGGGCTCACTTTCCCCTATCACTGCTCTCATGGCACAGGATAGCAGTACACATGACCAAGAAGAAAAGCCTTGCCTCAGCAAGATTCTCCCACAGCAAGCGTGAATGAGGTGGCAATGGGGAGGAGGCTCGTTTATAGCCCAGTATTCATAAAGTATCAGTACCTGAACACTGAAATAGTGGCTTCTCAGACATCTTTCAGCAGACATAGCCTGGGCCCTCTCTACTTCCATCTGTCCTCATAGGACATGCTCATTCACTCTTGAAAGCTACCTTTGAATCCTTTGTTCCTTTTTTTTTTCTTAAAGACTTTATTATGTATTGTGGGAAATTACCAATACGGAGTCATACAACATTCTGCTTCCATGTTTACCTGCACACCAGAAGAGGGCACCAGATCTCATTACAGATGGCTGTGAGCCACCATGTGGTTGCTGGGAATTGAACTCAGGACCTCTGGAAGAGCAGTCAGTACTCTCTTAACCTTTGAACCATCTCGCCAGCCCTAGTTGTTCCTTTCATTGACTGCTTAGGCACAGCATACAAAGAGCCCCTCCATTTTCAAATATAAAACTTGCCACAAATAGTCTTCTTTCCACAAACATCCCAGTTCTCAGCATCTAGAAACCAAGGACTTTGGTCCTATATATATTTCTTGGCCCAGGTGTGGTATAGTGGACACCAGTTCCATGTTTTTATACAAACCCTCCCATACCCACAGGCGCTTCCTCCTTCTGCCAAAACAAACTTTATTGCACCAAAAAAAGGAAAAAAAAAGAAAACTTCATTTATGTACAGTCAGATATAAAGACATCTCTTTGACTCCTGTGCATATATTTCCTCAACTTAAGATTAGGGCATAAAAGTCAGGCTGCTATGCCAGACACACTCTGCCCCATGGCAGGGCCAAGGAGAAGATTGTCACTTGAAAGTGGGAACACTTAAATGGATGACAGACAACACTGGACCCACAGACCAAAGGCATTCTTCTCGGCCCTGGACTAGATCTGGGAATGGAAGAGGGGAATTGGAAGCAGGGTCCTTTTCCAAGTCTCCACATCTGACCCAGCCTCCAGGTAGCCTAAACGAACTTCTGTTCCCCAAGTGAGCTGTCTTTGTCCAGTTCTCTGCTTTCTGCCCTCCCAAGAGGTCCCTCTCTGTGCCCTATCTTCTCCCCGTCTCTCCAAGGAGTCCCATGATCCACAAGGCAGAGACCTTTATAGCAGCGGGCAGGGCAGGTAGTTCTCTCCATTCCTCAGGGCTGGACACTGACCAGAAGGCCTGCATCACACGGATCACCACCCACCTACTAGGAGTCAGAACAGCAAACCTGAAAAGTGTGAACTGTATCAAACTGGGATGGATTCCTCTGACCTCGAGCCACTGAAAACATATTTTTCTGATTCAACCAGCTGAAGGATCACTGTAGTTAAATTCAAAAAACAGAGCCACTGACAAAAAGGGGAAAGGTAAAAGGAGGAGTTTCCAGAGTCCCAGCCACAATCCCCTCTCGCCAAAGGCTCTCCATGTTCACAAAGCCCCAGGGGATGTAGGTGGGGCTGAAGGAGGACAGAACTACAGACTGGGATGAAAATACAAAAGAACAGCTAAACAAAATAGGGACTACCATCAGTCTCCCCGTGCTCTACCCCAAGAAAAACACCCTCATTGACTAGTATTCAGGAAAATCTGTAAGAGACTATTTTATGTAGTGGCTCAAGTCCCATACACGCTGCAGCTGCCTGTGCTGGGAACCTTTCAAATCAGTGATTGTGGGAACACAGTAAGCAGCTTTCCTCTGATGCCTGTGCAGGCTTCACAGAGACCTGGGCTCAGTCCCAGTGGGACTTACTTTCTACCTGTAACCTAGAATGCTGAGGAAATGGAGCAAGGGAGAAAGGTGCTCAGGTGCTAGGTAAAGCTTACTGACAGCAGCCCAGACTCCACCACTGTTCCTTCTCTTTGGTCTGCCTAGAACAGTGACTATATAAATTAGGAAAAACAAAGTTATGCTGGCCCATGGGAAATAATAGGGGAAGGGAAGAAAAGGGTGTTGGGAAGCCCTGCTTCAAGACTGAAGACAAACAGATAACCAACCAGACTGCTTAAGTGTCACAGACAGCACCCCCACCCAAACTCCCAGTTATCCCTATAAACCACTTGGGCATGCTCCCTCTTGGATTCTCATTTTCTGTCTTCTCCTATCCCTAATTAGCTGGCCCTGCAGAGAGGTGTGTTGGTTGTTTAGCTTTGCCAGAGGCCAGCACTCCAGGTACTCTCACAAAAGTACCCTGGCCCTGATCCAGGATTGACTATAGCCCCAGGTGCTCCAGCACCAAGGAGGTCAGATTGGAAACAGCCCCACTCCCACACCCTGGGATTGAGTTTGCTTGCTTCTTGTCATCTTGCGGGATGCCGGGATGCCGACACTTTTGAAGGGAGATGCACAGTGCCTCTCCGTCCCTGGGGTGAGGGGAGGGGCTCTGCTGGGACTCTCAACAGAGTTGGGGAAGGGGCAAGGGAGCAGGGTCTAGACCCTCAGGCTCCCATGCAGGTCTGTTTCTGTCCCAGATGAGCTGCTATCAGAGTCCATTTCAGCATTCTCATTATGGAGCCTCTCCAGCACTTTCTGCCGAATCAGTCCCAGACGCATCAAGAGGGACTGGTAGTCAAAGTGGCCCCGCTTCTCTCCAAAAGGGTCCTGTGGGGAAAAGGAGACAAGGGGAATGGAATATTCACATCTATGGCTCAGGCTAGAGTGCAGCTTTGAAATGCAAGCTCACCTACTGGGCCACAGGATGGCACAGTGCCCCACAGGTGGTCCAAGTGAAAGTGTATTACTGCCCCAAATAAATTCGGATCACACTAAAACATGTTAGCACTCTAAAAGCAAGCCACTACGCAGAAGAGGATATGGGGGAACTCCATGAAGTATCAAGGGAGACTATAGTGGGTCTGTGTTTTCTTTTTAATTTTTTTGAGATTTTATTTATTTTTAATTTATGTGTACCAGTACATTGCCTCAATGTATGTCTGTGCAGCACATATGTGCAGGTGCCCATGGAGGCCAGAAGATGGCTTTGGATCCTCTGGAACTAGAGTTACAGACAGTTGTGAGCTGCTATGTGGGTACTGGGGATCAAACCCTGGTCCCTGGGATAGGCAGTCAGTACTTTTAACTACTGAATCATCTCTCCAGCCCTGAGAGCCTGTGTTTTCATTTAACCTCTGAAAACTCAAGAAAATAATCTCCATCTTCTGTCCTCATAGAAGACACTTTCTTTTCTAAGGTCACAAGTAGCTCTAAACTTGGTACTGACTTCCTGATTAGCCCCTGCCCTCTTTCCCCAGAGACCTCCATTCCTATCCAAGTTTCTGGGGAATGCTCCAGGGTCACCTAGCCTTGGTCTCTCAGTCTGTGTCCTCTAGATCAAAGATCACTAAGCTTTATTTTATTTTTTTTTCCTCTGAGACAGGGTCTCACTGTGTAGCTTTGGCTGGCTGGCATCCTGGAGCTCACTTTGTAAACTACATTGGCCTTGAATTCAGAGATGGATCTGTTTCTGCCTTCTTAATGCTGGGATTAAAGACATGTGCCACCACACCCAAAGATCACTAAATATTTTGTAGATGTAACTGTCTTCAAAGTACCAAAAATAACTATAGTTTTTGAAAGTAAAATACAGGAGTGAGTTGAGTTCCAGCCAGCCAGGGTTACCCAGTTAAACCCCATCATTAAAAAAAAAAGGGGGGTGGGGGGGTAGAGACTGGAGAGATGGCTCAGAGGTTAAAAGCACTTGATTGCTCTTCCAGAGGTCCTGAATTCAGGTCACTACATGGTAGCTCACAACCACCTGTAATGAGATCTGGTGCCATCTTCTGGCCTTCAGGGACATATGGTACTGTGGGGGGAAAAAAAGGAAGCTGGACATGGTGGTGCACACCTTTAATCCCAGTACTTGGGAGGGCGATCTCTGTGAGTTCAAGGTCAGCCTGGTCTACAAAGTAAGTTCTAGAACAGCAGAGTTATTACATGGAGAAACCCTGTCTCAGAAAAGAAAAGAAAAAGAAAGAAAAAAAAAAAAAAGAAAAGAAAAGCTATACAGGAAGAATTTAATGGTGGCAAATCACATGGCTGGGGTTCAAGAAAATGGGACCTTCCTTTGCACAGCAGTGGCAGTTGCATACACAAAAAACTATGCAACTCACATTACTCCCTCCTCTGCACACTCCTCATAAAAACCCCTCTAACTTTTTTCTGTTGTGGTTATACAGATTCATTCTCTCTAAGTCCCATGCATTCTATGCATGTGTACTACCAATGAACTACATCCTCAATCAACTTGTATTAGTACCCAAACATTAGTCTTGGGAGCAGGTGTCAGTGGTACCAGTCATAGTCACTGTAACAATGGCCCACCCTTTTCATTCATGAGGATTATAGTCCTCAAGGCTGGATTCTACTTTTACTCTGGGACTATCAGTTCAATATTCCTTCATCCTTGGCAACGTCTCCCTGACCCTCATCTCCCCAGAAACTGCTCCTCCCATCGTGCCCCTCACTCAACACTATCTTCCTTCACAACCTGAACACTAGTAATTGCTACCAGGTACCAGTGACATTTTCTCATGGAGAAGAGACTTAGGCAGGCTTCCTCTAATGTCCCCTAAAAAGTACTTTGGGGAAACAAGTTTATCCTTAGCCTGTCTTATCCTTTCTCCTCAAGCAAGGCAGGTAAGGGGATACAGAAGCTACCAAGAAACAAACACCTGCTATGAGAGTGTTACATAAATAGAAATAGCTCAAGAAAAGCTGGAGAAAGACATGAGAGTTTAGTCAACTGTCTAATTCATCCTAATCCTGTTTTTCTTTCTTTTGGGGGTTACAAAGTTTGAACCCAGGGTCTTTTTAGTGCCAGGCAATTTTACCACTAAGCTAAAATCCTCAGTTCTTTATTTAAAAAAAGGGTCCTATTAAGTTACCCAGGTAGCCTGCCACCATCTCTCCAGTAACTGAGATTGCAGGCATGTACTGCCACATCCAGTCAAGTAATCCCATTTCTAAGCAAGAGCATCAGCAAGACTCTCATCTTCTAATCAAGCAGATGAGTCTACTATAACTTGGTCAGTAACACACTCTTTGCTAAAACAGGTCTCCTGCCCACCTTGGAGGGTTTTAGAGACAGGATTTCTCTGTGTAACAGCCCTGGATGTCCTGGAACTCTCTGTGTAGCCCAGAATGGCCTCAAACTTAGAGATCCATATGCCTCTGCCTCCCTAGTGAAAACAAGCTCCTCTTAAACTGGATGTGGTAGTACATGTCTTAATCCCAGCACTTGGGAAGCAGAGGAAGGTAGATCTGTCAGTTCTAGGCAAGCCTGGTCTACTTAGGGTTCTAGACAGCCTAGGCAACATGAGACCTTGTCTCAAAATAAATAAAAGGCTTCTCCTTAATCTGCATTAAAAAAACAAAAACAAAAACGAAAAACATCCCTGCATCAGGGTCTTACTATGTAGTCTAGGCTGGTCTCTAATTCACAGCATTTTCTCCTGCCCAAGCCTCTCAAGTACCACAATTGAAGAAATGCATCACCATGGCTAGTCCATGCTTTAAAAATTTACTATTACTGTATGCAGGATGTGTGTGTATGCCATGGCATACATACTGAGGTCAGAGGACAAGAGACAACCTTGTGTAATCAGTTCTCTTTCCACCTTTACATAGGTTCCTCAAATTAAATTCAGGTCACCAAGTTTATGTGCCAGTTGCACTATCCACTGAGCCATGTTATTGGCCCCATCACAGCCTATTCTTATAGGAAGCCACAACACATTTCCCCAGTACAAGCAGTTACCACCATCAGAGTAAGAATCAGCACTACACACCTATGGCTACCCTAAGCTACCTTTCCCTGTGAGCCCTGAGGGTCACAGGGACAGAATTCCAACAGTGACTCTATCATCTTTTGAGATTCTGAGCAGTCTGGATGTTCTTGGAAGGGTTAAAGTACTAGACTAGAAAGGAAGGAGTTGTAACATATGCTCCAGAACAGATTGCTCCAACTTGACTATGACTATACCGTAACTAGGAACCATCTCCACAGAGGCTCTTAAACAAGTCAGTCTTTTTTCTGGCTTCAGCTCTTCAAATGACAAAGGATTTTTTTTTTTTTTTTAAAGATTTTATTTATTTATTATATATACAGTCTTCTGCCTGCATGCCAGCAGAGGGCACCAGATCTCATTCAAGGTGGTTGTGAGCCACCATGTGGTTGCTGGGAATTGAACTCAGGACCTCTGGAAGAAAAGTCAGTGCTCTTAACTGCTGAGCCATCTCTCCAGCCCCCGACAAAGGATTCTTAAGTTGTGACATTTTATGAGATGTGGATGTAACCTGTGTAAGAGGGAGATTTTTCATGTTCTGTGTAGGGCTTCTAGAATTAGCAACAATAGACCGTATTACCTGCATAGTCTGGCCTTGAAGATGTAGGCGATCTTTGCAGGCCACCTCATAAAAGTCATAATATTCCAGGAAGGACTTCTCCATCACTCCCCTGGGAATTGAACAGACAAGTCAGAAAGATGAGGCACAGGTCCCCCACTCACTTCCTAATCTTAGAATTTTTTTGTAACTTTCTTTTTTTTTTCTTCCGAGACAGGGTTTCTCTGTGGCTTTGGAACCTGTCCTGGAACTAGCTCTTGTAGACCAGGCTGGTCTCGAACTCAGAGATCTGCCTGCCTCTGCCTCTGCCTCTCGAGTGCTGGGATTAAAGACGTGGGCCACCACTGCCCGGCTCATACTTCATATTCTTTTTTTCTTTTTCTTTTCATACTTCATATTCTTAAAGAACTAGAAAACTGCTGTGTGATATTGGCACATACCTTTAATCCCAGCACTTGGGAGGCAGAGGCAGGCAGATTTCTGTGAGTTCAAGGCCAGCCTGGTTTACAAAGCTACACAAAGAAACTGCTACACAGAGAAACCCTGTCTCAAAAAATCCAAACAAAACAAAACCAAACAAACAAAACTAAAATAAATAAATAAACAAACAAAAAACAACACAACCAATCCTCTTAACAACTTGTTGGATAACTGCAGTCATTTGTTTTTTAAAAGCATGAAGCAGACTGGCACAATGGTGTAAATCTGTAACGGTAGAACTAAGGAGGCAGAGGCAAGAGGGTCAGTGGTTACAGGCTAGCCTTAGCGGATCCTCTGAGCACATACCGCAGGGGTTCAGGGCAGGGGCACTTTCCCTCCATCATGTCACACACTGCAACTCTGATGGTCTCGTGCCGGATACATTCATTATAGTTTTTGCTGTCTCCTGGATGTCTTTCCTGTAATTTGAAAGATGCCAGAGCCATTTAGCCAAAGAGAAAAATCAGTACAAAGATCCTCAGGGTTAGTACAGAATATATGACCCAAATACACACATACAGTCCAAAAACACCTTACCCACCACAGGTCCAAAACAAACAACTAAGTCTTGGACCCTTGACCTCCCTATATATAAAAACACCTATTCTATTATAGGTCAAATGACTATCAGTTAAACTAGATCCATCAGATTTATCCTGAGTCTCAATAAAAGGCTTATTACATTAGGATTAAGTGGGGAACAATTCTGGAGCTTCCTGGTTAATTCCTTTCCGTATCTGTAGGGTTCTACCAACACTAACTACTATAAATTTATCAAAGGAAGAAACTTTAACTTTTTAAACAAAAAAGTCAAAAGTTGGGAGCTAGACATATGTAAATAAGTTATAAAGCACTTGGCCCTAGGGTTCTATCCCAAACATACATGTGCATAATGCACTCATGTGTACACACACACAGGTTAACCCTGGACTACATGAGACCATCTGAAAAACAAACAAAACAAAAGCCTCTATTACCTCACTTGAAAACTGGAACAATATTTACCTCATAGCATAAACATTGAACAATATACATATATAGCAATATCACAGCCTGGCATACAGCATTAACCTTGGCAAATGTGTATTTCCTCTGACCTTTCTTTGGCAATTAGAACTAGAATATTCTTGCCGTTACTAATGGCTAGCTCCTTTAACTACACAAATAATATAGCACACTATAATAGCTAGAAAAAGCTAGAGAAAGACAGAGACCTGTGATTCTCACTACTGGGAAATACTGAAGCAAGGAGATCAAAACTTCAGAGTCTGAGGGCTGGAGAGATGACTCAATGGTTAAGAGGACCAGAGTTTGGATCCCGGCAATTATATATCTATAATCTCTTGCGACTTCAGCTCCAGGTGATCCAACACCCTCTTCTGGCTTCCATGCCATGTGCATATGTGCATGTACACACCACACAACACACACTCAAGGACAAGTAACAAAAACAAATCTTACGAAAAAAAAAAAAGTTCAAAGTCTGCTTAGAATATAGGCAATTCAATACCAGACTATTCAACTGCTGAAACCCTGTCTCAAAATAAAAAAATGCTGGGTGTGATGCCATATATCTTTGATTCCCAAACTCAGGAGACAGAGGCAGGTGGTCTCTGAGTTCAAGGTCTACAGAGTGAGTTCCAGGACAGCCAGATATATAAAAAGAAACCCTGTCTCAAAAAAAAAAAAAAAAAAAAAAAAAAAAATCAACAACAACAAAAAATTCAAAGAAGGGTTAGCTCATGGTGGAGTTTCCTAAATTCAATCCTTGGTACCATGGGTAGTGGTGGTGCTGGACAACAGCTACCTTAGCAGGGCAGTAGTCCCTATGAAGCACTTAAGGCTATGCTGTAGAATGCAGATACACTCAAAAAACCCCACTGGCATGGAGCTGTAGAGACAGCTCAACAGTTAAGGGTACCTGCCACTCTCCTAAAAAACTAGCGTTTGATTCCCAGAACAGATATAGTGGCTGATGTCTGTAACTCCAGTCCCAGGGGACCTGATGCCCTCTTCTGGCTCTATGGATATCAGGCACTTATGTGGTGCACAGAAAAAAACACCCATATACATAAAATTTTAAAAAAATTAAAAATTCCTAAAGCATGCTCAAAATTGATTTACAAGTGACAACATTTACTACCACTCACTAGGTTAACTCAAGCGGAAAACTTAATGGTGTCATTGTAATCAACTGTTCGTTCTTTCTTTTTTTTCTTCCTTTCTGCCCCCCCCCTTCTCTTCATAGCCCTGGTTGGCCTCAAATTCAGAGATTCATCTGCCTCTGCCTCCCGAGTGCTGGGACTAAAGGTGTGCACCACCACCACCTAGCTCACTATGCAGTCTTACCTGGCCTAGAAATCATTACATAGACCTTGCTAACCTTTACCTCACAGAGATTTACCTGCTTCTCTGCCTCCCTAGTACTGGAATCAAAGGTATGCTTCACCATGTTCAGCTGTTATTATAATTCTTGCAAATAAAAGAGCAATCATGTCAGTTCCCTTTCTACGACCCCTGATATTGCAGGCCTCAGCACATAGCCCAACAGTCCTTACCTGTTCAAAGCCTGGCTCGTTGTGGTAGGGATTCTCAGTCATCAGGGACTGGATGGAGATAAGCACAGAAGAGATGCTCTGGGCTGGGCTCCAGGCAGGGCCAGTCCATGTACTGCAAACACAGTGGAGGGACAGGAAGAGGGTGATGCAGACATCAAGGGAAGACTGACAGCAGCAGCATCACCATCATTAGTGACTCACCGCAAGTTTCTCTTTCACTATTAATACTTGAGAAATTCCCAGCCTCTGCCTCACTCTCATTTACCAGAACAGTCAAATGTCTACATCTTTATATCAACTGAGAACAGAAGAAAACAGAGAGCAAGCAAGACAACTCTGAAAAGACTTTCTCTGAGCTATTAAAGAAACAGTAGCCAAGGAAGATTAACCTACCAAAACAAGGATCCAAGTTAAGGAAAATAACTTTAAAAGCTGTCTGAATGTTAACCTCTGTGACTTCAAAAGGCTTATTTATTGGTGGTGTCAGAGTTAGGGAAAGCAGAGGCACAAAGGTGACTTAAGCTGTTGTCTATGAGGCTACATGTTGAAGTTCATGGTTGGGGACTCAGCTCTGTAACAAGCCAAGCAGTGTAAACTCTTTTGAAGATATACAACTCTGCCAAGATAGAAAGGAAGATGGTGCATTCCTAGAATAAGGGCAATCTGACAATATCTGAAAACATCAGAGGGAAAACAAGCTGAACACCAGGGAAAATAACCCACACACTTTTTTGTTTGTTTGTTTTTTAGACTGGGTCTTAGAATAGCCCTGGCTACTATTCTGAATGCCAGAGATTACAGGCATGAACTACACCACTCCTGACTAAACCATTGCAGGCAATAAAGAGAGTGGGCTACTTGGCCATCAGTGCCTTTTTTCTTCTTTTTTTTGAGGAAGAGTCTCTCTAATGTACTAACCGTCCTACAACTTGGTACCCAGAGTTGTAGGTACCCAAGGTACACTAGCCTTGACCTTACAGAGATCTGCTCCATCATGCTTGGCAGACATTGATTTTAGCTCAATTAATTAACAAGATTCCATGAGAGATAAAAGCAGAACACAACCTGAGCCAAGACTAGCTTATTTAACTGACCACTGCCCTTTCCCTTCTACACTTGATGATGGCCAAGTCAGGGGTGTGGCATAGTAACTTCAGAGGCTGCTCTCACACAGCAGGTCCCTAGAAACTCTGCCTTCTACCCCCTACTTTTCATTTGTGGGAATTCAAGTCAACAGGGTCAGCTCATTCCATTTCTTTTGGCAGTTAGTCAGCCCAAGGGTTGGTTCTTTCTACTAATGAAGAAAAGGAATTAGGCCAACAAAGGTAATGTAGCTAACTAAAAATATATAATAATTTTTCTACTCCATGATTCTTAACTGTAAAGTTTCTATTTCAGGATGGATCTTTCTTTTTCATGCAACACACTTCTGCCACTTTCACTCAACCACCATTCTTTGCCTGTTCCTTGTATGAGCTGTTAAGTGTCCAAAATGGCTTCACATTAGCTTATTGAGGGAGAACCTACTTTCTACACATACACTTTGCAGAACAAATTTCATACCAAACCCAAGACTCAATTGTCACATCACCAAGGGACACACACATAAACCCAATCCCACCAGCAGACACACTTCATAGCCTGATAAGGTGAAGGACTTATTATGGGCAATCTCCTTCAACTAGACTTCCCGGTTAACACCTAACAAGAGTGTATCATATCCTTAGATGTGAGAGCTCTAGGAAAATATGCACCATATTTCTAGTATGTTTCAGCTGCCTTTCTTTCTTTTTTGGTTTTTCGAGACAGGGTTTCTCTGTGTAGCATTGGAGTCAGCTGCCTTTCTTACACAAACACCTAGAAATGTGCTGAATGGAAGAAAGAAACAGGATTACCAGTTTGGAGAACTTTCTCAACATTCGATCCATACATATTCTCTACCTCAAGGAACTCTGGACCACAAAAGAACAATCTAAAAACATGCTACAAGGCGTTCTTCATTCTGAATTTTTCACTCACAAAGGCAACTGATACAGAATGAGCAAGAACTCCATAAAGTAACATCCCAGTAGCACACAGTGAGTATACTTGACACCTGTTTCATATCTGATATGATTTCCAAGCTCAGACCTTTTTATTCAGTTGTTAAATTGTCATAATCATCATTACCACCACGGCCTCCAAAGACACCCATTAAGAGACTCCTACCAGACACCCACTGCACAACTACAACAGTCCTGGAACCTTATGGGAAAAAGTAAGGCCCTAATGTCTGAAGGGGTTAGTTCTCACTGGAGTGTACAGCATAATCAATCACCTGCACACCCCCTAAAAGCAGACCACTGATACACCCCAGAATTTCTGGCACACTTCTAGAATGGGGCCTCCAAATCTGCTGCTGTGGCAGCTCAAGGACCATTTAAGTAAATCACTTATAAGACATTCCTTACATGTAATAATTTGATTTTACTTCTTTCCATCTAGAATAACACCAGTCAGGAACCATCCCGAGAACTGAATAGTCAGTCACTTTTATGCTGTGGGTTCAGATAAGGAACCCTACTTAACGATGGCTGCCCTAAAGTGATTATTTGTTAATAACCAACTTGGCCACTTAGAAGTCTCCTCTTACCCTAGAATACTCAAGCAGACTTTCCCATTGCGGTAGAAGTTGGGGTTAAACCTCACTGTGTTATTGCCCGTTGTCATCAGTTTGACCCGAGGTGGGTGGATGGGATAGTCGGGTGGACACCGAAAGACGAACAGGAAGAAACCCCCTTCATAAGGAGTGTCAAATGGGCCTGTGATCAATGCATGAATCTGCAAAATAAAACCTCATCTCAAAATTGTGAGGTGACACCCCACCACAACCCCTCCTGGCTTCCATCTACTACCCCCACCAGAAGCAGTGACCATCAGCATGCATTGTCTGGTGTTCATATTCCACTTTCTCATCATACAGAATGAACTGCCTGGGCTCGCTCACGTAAGCAGCTCTTCAATTTAAGGAAATTCCACTATAGTGGAGCAGCATCATACTCCACACTGGGAGCTTATATTCAAAAGTTAAAGCCCAAGGTGAAAAGTGACCCTAGAAAATTTTACCTTAAAAGCTTTTTTCCCCCATCAGACTGCCCTGATTGGTATATGACAAATGGAACCTAAATATGTAGAACAGCAATTTCTTATGTTTAAGAAACTAATACATACTTTCTTACTGAAATATTTGGATTTGCCAAGGTTAACCATGCTTATGATGCAACTCCACTCTATGTTTGTATGATAGGAAGGGGAAGAGAGGGACTAGAGGTTACAGCACCAGTGCCAATAACAGTACAGAAGTGATGACTACAATGGATGCATAGGGTGTCTGCTTGCTTCCTCCAGAGGATCAAAACTACCGTGTCAAAGATACCAAGAAAAATGGGAAATTCCAGTCCACTTACAGCCAACAGACCATCCCCCCAAAACTCAACATTGTTGTTAAAAAAAAAAAAAAAATCAGTATTCCTTAAAACATAAAGTTCTCTTCCTCTGTAAACTATAATGACTCGATCATATAACCACCCCCCCCCACCTCCATGCCCCATTTTTTGAGACAGGGTTTCTCTGTGGGATGGTCCTGACTGTCCTGGAACTTGATTTGTAGACCAGGCTGGCCTCAAACTGAGATTCACCTGCCCCTGCCTCCCTCCCAAGTGCTGAAATTAAAGGCATGTGCCACCACCGCCCACCTAATTCTACCTCTTTTTCTTTCTTTTTTTTTTGGGGGGGGGGTTCAAGACAGGGTTTCTCTGTGGCTTTGGAGGCTGTCTTGGAACTAGCTCTTGTAGACCAGGCTGGTCTCGAACTCAGAGATCCGCTTGCCTCTGCCTCCCCAGTGTTGGGATTAAAGGCATGCACCACCACCGCCTGGCCACTCTACCTCTTTTTCAAAGGGTCCTAAGACTTAAGTGTGCTCAGAATTTAAACAGTAAAAGGACCTTGCATTCCCATGCTTCAATCTATAATCCTACCTTGCCCTGGTAACACAGCAGGTTATATTCTAATCTGCAAACTCTGGAAACAGTACAATTCTAAGGCCTCAGATTAGCATATTACTATAGCATTTGACTGGAAACATTTCCAACCACGTTTAAAATTTTTTTTTTTTTAAAGAAAACCTAGGGGGCTGGAGAGATGGCTCAGAGATTAAGAGCACTGACTGCTCTTCCAGAGGTCTTGAGTTCAATTCCCAGCAACCACATGGTGGCTCACAACCCACAACCATCTATAATGAGATCTGGTACCTTCCCCAGGCCTGCAGGCATACATACAGGCAGAACGCTGTATACATAATAAATGGAAAAAAAAAAGAAAGAAAGAAAAAAGAAAACCTAAAGTGAGTTGGAGGCCAGCCAGGGCTGTTACAACACAGTGAAACCCTGACTCTAAAAACAAAAATTTCATATATATATATATATATATATATATATATATATATGTCACACACATATATGTCAGCAATACAGAAGCTGAGTTTTTACTTTAGGAAATCAGAACTCATTATTTTTTGCTTGAAACACTAGATTTTGGAAATCTGATTTCTTCCCAACATCAGCTTATGTCCAAATTCACTCCTGAGAACATTCAATGATATGCTAGAGGAATATGATCATTATGTAGGAAGCTTTCTGTGCAGAGGATGAGAGAACAGGTTTCTGGGGGAGGGAGGTACTCCAAACCAATAAGAATAGGAGCCTTCACCACAAACACTCCAACCAAGATGGCCTTCCCTCACCTGACTTGCAGGAAGTACCACAGTAAAATTCAAGATGCTAAGATGGAAGATCTGGGGGTACAATGAATAGGGTGACCATAATTTATCACTAGGGTGGAGATCTGAGAGGGAAAGAGTGGCCTGTTAATAGCTAAGCTGGAACAAAAGGTACATCTTGTCAATCTGAGGATTTTCCAAGCCAAACAACACCTGTGTGTACCCTAACAACAGACCTACTTACGATTCTGCTCTACTTCTCACTGTGTAACTTTGGGCAAAGCACTTACTTTCTTGGAGTTTTGATTTCTTCCTCTATATGAGGAAAGCTAAATAATGTTTTAGGCTCTTTCAACTCTATGAGTCTAATTTGCCAAATAATCCCCCTGCCCCTCCAATAAAGTTACATACCTTAGTCATGTCAACAGTGTCAGGTACAACAAACATTCCTGGAGGAGGCTCCTTATAAATGGACATGATATCCCTGTGTAACAGCAAAAGGAGGTAGAAGGAGTGAGGAAGGAAAAGGGAAAAACCCTTGAGCAGGACAGCTGTTACCACCTCAATGAACCCAGGGGTTCGAGAAAGTGGTGCTTGGTACCACAAATGTTTGCACTGTCTTGTTGGCTGAGAAATCTCATCTGAATACTTGTCAGGCAGGCAGAGAACAAATTATTATCAAAGGGACATTGTTTCCTGGGGGGGGGGTGTTGCTGAGAAGAAAAATAAGCCAACATCCTCCCAATGGTATCAGATGTCACCCAGGAAAAGCCATGTCCCATTGACTTCTTTCCACATGGAAACTCATTAACTTCCTACCTATCTCCCAGATTTCCAGGTACTACAACAGAATATTGGTTTTTTAAAAAGTAATTGGGAAGGCATCATTAAGTCTACTACAAAACTTGTTCCATAAGCCACAGGGTGGACCTTTGCCGGTAAGGAGACTGCCTGAAGCCAGCAGGACCAAGCCTACCATGGCCTGTGTGTACAGGAAACTAATAGGATAGAGTTCTTCATGTTGGGCAGAAGGGAACCCTCTGAAATTATCAGAATTTCTTATCTGGAAGATGACATTTGGTAACGATAGATGAAATTTCTACATCATTATCTAATCAACTAGAATGGATCAGTTGAGAACTGGCTCAAAAAAAAGTCAATTATGAGGAAGTCCAGGGACATGGTAGGATTGTGGAGCAAAGATATGTTCCAGCCAAACTCAAAGGTGTATCAAGACTGGGAGAAACCGGGCGGTGGTGGTGTACGCCTTTAATCCCACCACTAGGGAGGCAGAGGCAGGCCGATCTCTGTGAGTTCCAGACCTGCCTGCTCTACATACAAGAGCTAGTTCCAGGGCAGCCTCCAAAGCCACAGAGAAACCTGTCTCGAAAAACCAAAATAAAAAAAAAAAAAAAAGGACTGGGAGAATCAAATGGTCTTAAGAGCTGACTCTGAGTTAAAGTTAGAGGTGGTAGTCTCTGTGAAGTTGCTGTTCTGTGCCAGGCACAGAAAAAATATGCAGGTGGCAAACACCTGAAGGGACTTGCAATGTTCAGGATAATATCTATAAGAGGCATGAAGAGAGTCAGTCTGGTCAATCATGGAAACAGGTTCCAGAATTAATAGCTCAACAGTGTTACACTTTCCTATGCACTAGGTACTATACTAAGTAAGCACTTTTGCAAAAACACATTTATCTATGAAGTGATATGATCTAAGATCAGTCACCCAAGAAACAAGCACAGAAAGGCCCTAGGCCTTTGTTCCTATATTTGAAGAGTACATCTACTTCACCAAAGTAAACCAGACAATCGGGGGGGGGGGGTACAGGAAAAAAGTTCTTGAATAGGATATCACAATCCAGAGTGATGCTAGCAGGGGAGGAACGCTAAGCTTCTGGAACAGGATTGAGAGTGGGACAGCTTTGGGAGGACCAAAAAAAAAAGGGGGGGGGGCTCAAGAGGAGATCTGGAAAGTCCGAGAGGCTAACTAGATCTGGGAAAGGGACCATATGGTGGGAATCTGAGGAAAGGTAAGGTAAAAAGGAAGGCTGGATTGAGTCTGCAACTGGGCAATGAAGGCAGAGTGTGTTCCAAGCCGGGCTCCAGAGGAGACGAGGGGGGACCTATGGGTGGGGCCTGAGGGCAGCCTCTAGGTAGGCTGGTGGGGTATAAGAGGGGAGGCGCGAAGGGCGGGACCCAGTGTTGCTGAAGAGCAAAAGGGTCGGGTTTCGGGCGAACGGGAGGGGTAGGGATGGGGCGTCCGGAACCTAGCCGCAGGGCTCACCGGAGGTCGCCAAGGGGCGGGGTAGGCCCGAGGGCACTCGTAGATCGGTTTGGGCTTGCTGAGCTGAGTGCTGAGGAGAGAGAGGGAGGAGGAGGAGAGACAGATACTAAAGCCCCGTTAGTGGAGGCCGGCAGGGTTTGGGCCTGGAAGACGTGAGGCGGGAGTGAGCCCCAATAGGGAGGGGGGGCGGGGAAGGTCGAGACCTGGAGCGCCCGGCTGAGGGAGGAAAAACCCCGGCTCACCGCTTGATCCGAAGAAGACACTGAGGTGCGGTTCGCTCGCCGTCCCAGTCCGAGCTGAGCGTGGGGTCCCAATGGCTAAGCAGTGCGGCCCCGTGGGCAGCGGCCGAGGGCGGGAGTCCTGGCAGCGGAGCCAGGCCGCTCCCCGCCCCCCGGCCCCGCCCGCCCGCCGCCGCCGCCCGCCCACACATCCGGCAGGAAAGGCGGCCCGAACCCGCCGCCGCTCCCGCTAACGCCGACCACACCGGCAACACCGCTCGCCCCTGGGCCTGCCGCTCCGGCGCCCGCCGTCGCCGTCGCCGCCTCCTCAGTCGGACTCTCCGCCATCGCTGCTTCGCTTCCGGGACTGCTCAGCAGCACGTCCGCCGACCAGAGCGGCCGCTGCTCCCGCACCACCGAGAGCCGGGCCAGAGTGTCCCCACCCTCCGCTTCCCCAACCCGGGCAGCGCTGACTCCGCCCACCCCCTCCCAGACCAGCGAGAGGCGGGCTGCCAGAGCGTCCACCCACGGTCCTCCAGGGCTGGGGGCGGGGGCTAGCGGACTAGTCGTTCCTGGCTGGCGCTAGTTGTGCTCTGCTCGGTGGGCTCTGGCAGCCCACCCCCGTGGGTGGCTTCATGTTCGAGTGTTGATCTGGGCGAAGAAAGTTCAGGGAAGATGGAGAGAGCCGCAGCTTCTCTATCAAAGGGAGGGACCATCGGATGCTCTCCTAGGGCAGGACTGAGGTCCAGCTTCCCTGTAGGACGCTCGAAGGGAGGGGAGCTTGACCACTTTAGGACCCTTCACGTCCTCGTGGCTCTGTGATGGATCATGCCCCATCGTGTTCCCTCCCACCAAGGTCTACTGTTGCCCCCAGCCTGCAGCTGGACCAAGAGGGAAAACGGAATGACAACCTGCGAATGAAACACCACCTCATTTCTGTGTATTCAATGTTTATTTATGAAGGGACTGTTTAAGGTCAGGAGCTGTTGCTAGGCATTGCCCTGGAGATAATGACACGGAAGTAGACAGCTTGGTAGCGGGAGTCAAAAGTCAAGCTTGGTTCCAAGCTCAGCAGTACCCTTTCTCCCCGCTAATACTACAATTAAGGATTTGAAATTCTGGATTTCTTAGAACTATACTGAAATTTGTAATAAGAAAATTAATTCCAGCCAGGCGGTGGTGGCGCACGCCTTTAGTTCCAGCACTCAGGAGGCAGAGGCAAGTGGATCTCTGTGAGTTCGAGACCAGCCTGGTCGGCAAGAGCTAGTTCCAGGACAGCCTCCAAAAGCCACAAAGAAACCCTGTCCGTCCGTCCCCCCCCCCAAAAAAAAATCTATGACTAAGTGGAAAAGACCTTAAACCTTGTCCTTCTGACACGAATATGAGAGTGCGTGTATGTATGCTCATAATACTGCCTGAGAACCAGTGATACCACATGTTTGAGAATTTAGACAACCCTTCCAACTGGGCTGAGGCATCATTCATAACAAACATACTGCCAAGCAGTGGTGATACACGCCTTTAATTCCAACCCCCTGGGAGGCAGAGGCAGGAGGATCTCTGTAAATTCTAGGTCAACCTGGTTGTTGAGTTCAGAGACAGCCAGGACTGTTATATTGAGAAACCCTGTCTCCAAAAACCAAACAAATAAAAGCAACCCCCCCCTCAAAAACCAACAAAAAAAACCACACACAAACCAAACATACTGAATCTTCTACAGCAAAATGTATGGTTTTTGTGTTTTGTTTTAAGACAAGGTCTCCATACATAGCTGCTTACCTCAGCCTCCCCAGTGCTGAGATTACTTGCATAAGATACCATGCCCAGTGAAATATTCATATTCTTTTCAGTACACTTATGAATACTTGTTCTAGAACAACCAGAGCCTCACTTTGGATTATGGTTCCCCCAACATCCCATGCCACCCCAACCCAGAAGCCTGGTTCCTATGATGGCACATGCATGTAATTCCAGCACTTGGGAAGCTGAGGAGACAGAAGGGTGGTGAGTTTCAGAATAGTTAGTTTCACAAATGGAGTATAAGGTCAATTGGCTACAAAGTGACACCTTGTCTCAAAAGACAAAAAACAAAAGTTGAAAAGCCTGGCTTGCAAATCAGGCAATGATGGTGCACACTGGGAAGCAGAGGCAGGCAGATCTCTGTGAGTTCGAGGCCAGCCTGGTCTCCAGAGCGAGTGCCAGGATAGGATCCAAAGCTACACAGAACAGAAAGAAAGAAAGAAAGAAAGAAGTAGCTAATATTTTATTATGTTGTGAAGCTGCTGTTAATTGAGTGCTTAAGGCCACACACTTTTTAATCTGCTTTATCTTATTTATCCCTTTCACCAGCCCTGTGGTGTAAGGCCTGTTATTAGTCTTTTCTGACAGGTGGGAAGACAACAGGTATACAGAAGGTCAGTCACACACCGGATCTCACTGAGAGGAAGGGCAAGACCCCAGACAAGTTCAGACTACTGTGTGCCATTGTCACTCCCACACTTACGACATTTACCTTGTCATTTTACTAATTATGGTCCTTTGGGATGAGTTGCCCCGCCCTCTGCACCCTAAAACCACACACTACCTGGGGCTCTATCTTGTTTGTTATTTGTGAATTCAGCTTAGGGCTTAGTATAACTTATCTTAGGAACTTAACATGAAATAAAACTAATGAGTAAAATATTTTTATAGAGGTTCCATGTTTTGTTGATGTATCTTTGTTTGGATTTGATTTTTTTCCCCTAGATAGGGTTTCTTTGTGTAATAGTCCTGGCTGTCCTGGAACTCACTTTGTAGGCCAGGCTGGCCTTGAACTCATTGAGATTCGCCAGCCTCTGCCTCCTGAGTGCTGGGATTAAAGGCTCCTAATACCCATTCTTATCACAGAAGGGAAGCCAAACTGGGTTTGATTGTTTTTGTTTGTTTGTTTGCTTTTCGAGATAGGTTTCCCTGTGGCTTTGGAGGTTTTCCTGGAACTAGCTCTTGTAGACCAGGCTGATCTCGAATTTACAGAGATCTGCCTGCCTCTGCCTTCCGAGTGCTGGGATTAAAGGCGTGAGCCACCACTGCCCAGCTGATTTTTTTTAAAGGTTGATTTATTTATTATGTATACAGTGTTCTGTCTGCATGTATGTCTGCAAGCCAGAAGAGGGCACCGGATCTCATTATAGGTAGTTATGAGCTTCTATGTGGTTGCTGGGAGTTGAACTCAGGACCTCTGGAAGAGCAGTCTGTGCTCTTAACTTCTGAGCCATCTCTCCATCCCCAAGATTGATTTTTTTAATGAGAACATTTTATTAAAACATTATTTTATTTTACATGTATGAATGTTTTGCCTGAATGTCTGTGTACAATGTGTGTGCCTGGTGCCCATGGAGGTCAGAAGGAGGCATTTTTAGAGCTCCTGTAACTGGAGGTGTGGACAGTTCTGAAACTCTGTGTGTGCTGGGAGCCAAACCTGATTCCAGTTACAGAGACCCAAAACCTGCCTTTAGAACGGAGGGCTTCCACAGTGTATTCTCACTTCTACACTACTGTTCTCTCCCTCCATCTAGCTAGCTAGCAAGATTAGCCTCAAATTCCCACTGATCTTCAGCCCGCTGAGTGCTAGGGTTATAACAAATTATAAACAAGTTTCAAGTTCAAGGGCTGGAAATAATATGGCAATAACCAGAAGAAGATTGCCTTAGATTCAGAAGTAAGAGATTAGGTTCTTTGATTTGGTTTTTGAGACAGGGTTTTACCCTGTAACACATGTTGGCTTCGAAACTGAAAGGATCCAATTGCCTCAGCCTCCAGTGCTGGGATACAGACATCTGCCAACAAGCTTGCCTAGTTTAAAAGATTTGATTTTTTTCTTTGTCTTTGTTTTTTGAGACAGGGTTTCTCTGTGTAACAGCCCTGGCTGTCCTAAACTAGTTCTATAGACCAGACTGGCCTCAAACTCACCTCCTGAACACTGGAATTAAAGGCGTGTGCCACCATCGCTCAACTAAGAAATTTGATTTTTAGAGCCAGGCATGGTATCACAATCCTGCAATCCTAACACTTGTTGGGGGAAGAATTTAAAGTCACCCTTGGCATATGTGTCTTTGAGGCCAGGCTGGGTGTTTTGTTTGAGACAGGGTCTCACTGTGCAGCCCTGGAACTGACTATATAGAACAGGAATGTACCTGTCTCTGCCTCACGAGTATTGGTCCATCACTCTTTTTTTTTGTTTTTGTTTTGTTTTTGCATTATACAATGTGGAAGATACCACCCCTCGAGGCTTTTCTGAGGATGAGAGTGATGTTTTCACCAGTTGGGGTTTTTGTTTGTTTTTTCCAGACAGGGTTTCTCTGTGTAGCCCTGTCTGTCCTGGAACTCACTCTGTAGACCAGTCTGGCCTTGAGAGATCCTCCTGCCTCTGCCTCCTGAGCGATGGGACTAAAGACGTGACCACCATGCCCAGCTGCACCCGTGTTTTAAAAGTAACAAGCACTGTAAGGATAATTGGCACTTCCCTAACTTGTCTCCTTTCTACCTCATCACCTTTTGAGATGGTCTCACTATACAGCTCTGGCCACCTGGCACTCACAGCAATCCGCCTGTCTCTGCCTCCCTGGTACTGGGATTGAAGGCGTGTGTCACCATGCCCAGCATTTTTAGGCCTTTCTACAAATTATGTTTTTCTGCTTAAAATACTCTTGCCCTCTACTCTACCAGAAGAAATATTAGTTACTTAACCTCCCCAAACCTCTGTTCCTCATAGTAAAACTGGGACAACTACTGAAGATACTAAAAGCAGAAAACATAATGAATGGGCACAAAGACTGCCCAGGGCTAATAATAAACTCTTATTATTAAAGTGGGTTGGAATTCCACTTTCTCTGCCAAGCCGTAACATTTCCAGGTATATTATTATTAGTATGTATTAGTTTTAATTACTCCCTCTTCTGGTTCTTATGGTTAGTTATTCATGCCTTTATTATAGCACTTGCTACTTTATTTCAGTGGTTTGGTTACTCTAGGGCCTCCTCTAGAGCAGGAAGCCCGGGGCACCTGTGTTGTAGCTCTAGGGCCATTTGGTTCCTGCACAAAGGTCAGCAGGATGGAAAGGAGGCAGTCACTGACTCTTTCCCTGGCCATTAACTCACTCTTTAGCATTTCACCTCTTCCTTAGGTATTCAAGTTTTTAAAGTGCTGAGGCAAACTTGTGCAAAGAGCATGCAAGTCAAGGCCGGAGGGACTGCTGACTGTGGCAGCTGCTTGAAGGGACAGCTCACCACCCACCAGAGGGACTCTGGAGGCACTGACAGGGTGGAGGTGGGGATGATACAGGAAGACAGGAAACACAAAGGAAGCTGGCAAACTTCTTCCAGTGTCCACTGACCTTTTCTTTTCCTTTTTAAAAAATTTTAAATTAGAGAGGGCCTAGGCCTGGCCCAGGATGATGTGGTGTACTTTGGGGAGCCCCAGCCAAGGGCCTTACCCTGCTGGGGAGTGGTGAGCGGATGGGTGGGGGTGGGGAGTAGGTGGGAGGAAGGGGAGAGGGGAGAGGGACAAAGGATTGACATGTGAAGCAAGCCTGTTCCTAATTTGAACTAATAAAAAAATTTAAAAAATTTAAATTAGAAACAAGCTTCTTTTACATGTCAATCCCAGTTCCCTCTTCCTTCCCTCCTCCCCTGCCCCCCCACCGGGCCCCTATCTGCTCCCCAGGGAGGATGAGGCCTTCCACAAGGGATCCTAAGTCTGTCATACCATTTGGAGCAGGGCCTAAGCCCACCCCGGTGTGTCTAGGCTGAGAGAGTAACCCTCTATGTGGAATGGGCTCCCAAAGTCCATTTGTGTATTAGGGATAACTACTGATCCACCACTGGAGGCCCCATAGATTAACCAGACCTCTGGCAACTGACTTTTTCAAGGCAACACCTGGCTACTCTCCACAGGCAACTCGGTCAGAGAGCAGCGGCATGCTTTCTGGAGCTACTTGTATGCCCTCTGGGGATGGCTGACAGTTGGGCCAGCTTCCCAGAGGAGAGATGTCCAGCTCTAAACCTCCCTTCCTCCCTGGCTTCTGCACTGGGCCAATACAGTTTGAACACTTTGTAAGTGTCATCCTCAGACAACAGGGGTTGATAAGTGTTCAGATCACCTTTCTAAAAAGATGCACCATGAAGATTCCTCTCCTGCTTCCAAGGATGTGTGTCCCAGCGCTGTCTGGGCATTCCTTCCTCGACAGCACTCGGGTTTTTGTATTGGTGAAATGCCAAGACCTCATGAATATTTCCCTACTAGATCATAAATCCTGAACTAAGGAAAAGTCAGAACTTGGGTGAGATATTTTAAAGCTTTTAATAATTGAAATACTTTTCCCGGGCTGGAGAAATGGCTCAGAGGTTAAGAGCACCAACTGCTCTTCCAGAGGTCCTGAGTTCAATTCCCAGCAACCACATGGTGGCTCACAACCACCCGTTATGAGATCTGGTGCCCTCTTCTGGTGTGCAGATAAACATGGAAGCAGAATGTTGTATACATAATAAATAAATAAAATCTTAAAAAAAAAAAAAAGAAAATACTCTTCCCCTCTCCAACTACACACACATACATGAATCTATTCAGTTTTGTTGGTGGTGTTTGAAGCAGGCTGGCTTGGACCTAGCTATGTAGGAAAACACTGGCCTTAAATTTCTTGATACTTCTGCCTGCATCTTCCTGAGAGCACCGGGAATCCTAGCATAAGGCACCACACTCATTCACAACACTGTTTTTCTTTCTTTTTTTCAGACAGGGATTCTCTGTGTAGCCCTGGCTATCCTGGAACTTGCTCTGTAGCCTAGGCTGGCCTTGAACTCAGAGTCCGCCTGCCTCTGCATACCGAGTACTGCTGTTAAAGGAGAGTGTTACCACCACCCAGCAAAACAACAGCTGTTTAATAATGTAATAAAAAGCATTCCAGAGGGAAAAATGCTTGCTGCCCAAGCATAAGAACCTGAGTTAGAATCTCCAGCACTCATGTAAAAGCTGGGTTTGAGGGGCTGGCATGATGACTCAACCGTTCATAACCATGTTTGGTTCCCAGCACCCACACTGGACAACTCCCAAGTGCTTGAAACTCCAACTCCAGAGGATACACTTCTGACTAACTCAGGCACCTACACTCACACACACATACCCACAGAGAGACATGTGTTAATTAAAAGTATCTGAGCTCCAGATTCAGTGAGACTCTGTCAAAAAATAAGGTGGATGCAGGTAGGGTATAACTCACTTGGTTGAATGCCTAAATCCCTGGTCCCTGGAAGCATCTAAAACCTGGTATGGTAAAACATACATGCAGGAGAACACCTGTACACATATGCAATATTTTGTACATTACCTCATTTACACATATTATCTATAATATCTCCTTTGGTTACAATCACCAAAAGTCAGTCTCATTCCCATAACGGATGAAGAAGTTCACTCGGGAGATATTAACATCTTACCTAGGATCAGGCAGGACTGGGCTAAAATTTGAATTTCTATTTGCCTCCCAAGTCCATGCATTTCTGATCTCTCTGCCCCTCATTGGGAATGGAATCCAGGGCTTCAAACATGCTGGGCAAGCGGTGAGCCACATTGCCAGACTCATGTTCAGCTCTTAAGATAGTGGTTCCTATGCTCTTCTCAGAGCAGTTTATTCTCCTAACCACACCCAAGATCAAAACATCTCTTCATTTACAAATATTTTGCACTAAGCAAAATGGTCTCATGCATGCACCAACTCCTGTGCCACAGACCCTAAAGAGCCTTGGAGTGGAGGGAATAATACAAACTAAGCTTATGGTGGATATGGAAGCATCGTGCCCCTTAAGAGTCCTTCTGCCAGACTACACTGCCAGTCTGGCTGATCTGTTAAGTTCAGCCAATTCCAAGGCTCTGTAAAGCCCGGGATGAGATTAGCAGGCTCTTGAGGAAAAATAGGTTCTTGGTATTTCACCACAGAAAGAAAAAGGCAACTACTTTCTCTGGGGAGTGTTCCTTGATTACCTCTAAAGCAAGTGACCCAGCAAGGGTGCCAGTATAATGTCCCCAAGGGTTATGGTATTCCATTATTGTAACAGCAATACCAGTTAGTCTATTGCTCCCTCGAAGACACTTTGCCAAGTCAACCTCAATCCTCTTCCTTGTCTTTGGCCTGAGATTGCCAGTCTATCTTGGGATTTACCAAGGGTTGGTTAGCAACCCTGGGGAATTATTTTAGGAAAACCAACTAAGAGGGAATTTGTCAATGATTGTCAGCTTGATAATCTGTTGCTACTAATATCTAATAGCTATGTTATATATGCTCCTACTACTCGACAGAACAGAAACACCCCTCAAGACAACCATTGAACTACCTGGCCCCATATACAACAACACTGAGAAACACAGGAGTAAATGTCAAATGGACTTGTGTTGGAAATGCTGGCTTGCTGCATGACCTTGGGCTTGTCACTGAACTCTCAAGGAGTCAGCATAGTGAGTTTTACTAGCCAGCTATGCTACCTTAGGCAGGATTCCCCACCTCTGTGAGCTTTCTCCTTGGTTTCTTTAGAGATTTGTTCCAGATGGGAGAGCTAACTTAATAGGTAAGAGTGCATACTCTTCTTGCTGGGCAGTGGTGCATGCCTTTAATCCCAGTGCTTGGGAGTCAGAGTCAGGTGGATCTCTGTGAGTTCAAGGCCAGTCTGGTCTACAAAGCTAGTTTCAGGCTAGCCAGGGCTACACAAACAAACCCTGTCTCTCGGAGGGGGGGGTGGAGGGGAAGAGTGCATACTGTTCTTACAGATGTGGGTTCAGGTTCCACTGCTACCACATCTGCCTGTAACTCCAATTCTTGAGGATTTGACAGTCTTTTCTGGCTTCTGGCACATAAACTTTCATGCCAGTTTTCATATACATGCACACACACAAACATGTTTGTATGTATGTTTTTGTTTGTGTGTCTGGGGGTGGCAGCAGTTTAATCATCTTACCTGGGGTTTCAGTGTCATTTTAGCCAACTGAAGGTGAGGGGAGGCCTAGGCACAGAAAGAGATGCTACTGAAAGCTGTCTGAGCAGCTTATTAGTTCACTCCCTCCAAAAGCACCTTCTGTCTTTTTTTGGGGGGGGGCGGTTCTGAGACAGGGTTTCTCTGTGGCTCTGGAGGCTGTCCTGGCACTCGCTGTATAGACCAGGTTGGTCTCAAACTCACAGGCATCTACCTGCCTTTGCCTCTCTGAGTGCACCACCTTCAGTCTTAAAGATTGTAGACTCTTTTAAGAGGAAACTGTGTTTCTCCTGTTTATTCAAGACCATTTTAAAAGCTAACGGAGAGAAACTAACTGATGATGACAATGAAACTCACAAGTGAACTAGACACAACTGAAGAGGCTGACCCCAACCTTGATCTTTTGTGGATTCCCAGAATCCAACTGAGGTCAATAGGCCATTGTAGCAAGAACGTTTACTCGGATGGGTGTGGTGGTACACGCTTTAATTCCAGCACTTGGAAGGCAGAGGCCAGCCTGGTCTACAGAGTGAGTTCCAGAACAGCAAGTGCTACACAGAGAAACCCTGTCTCAAAAAATGAAAAACCCTTGTCCCACAGAGCTATCTCATCAGCGCAACACTTCCACCTTCTCTTGAAAAATTATTTCTCTATGCTACCTTAAATTGTGTGGCAAAATGAAGAGGACTGGGGGAGGGGGAGAAGAATGACTAGCACTTTTAAGTTTAGGCAGTTTCCACTTACCTGCTCAGTGTTTTGGACAATTTTGCTTTCCTAAGCATATGTGCCTCGTGTACAAAGCAGGTTTAATGGCTATGCTTACAATTCATAAAATTGCTACTAAACACTTAGTACAGAGCTTGTTATAAATGAAACTCCTTAAAAAAATGTTACCTGAGGCTGGGGGTGATGCATACCTTTAATCCTAGCACTGCACTCAGGAGGCAGGAGGATCTCTGAGTTTGAGGTCAGCCTGGTCTACAGAGCAAGTGCCAGGATAGGTTCCAAAGTTACACAGAGAAACCCTGTCTCAAAAAACAAAAACACAAAAATAACAACAAAAAGATACCTGATGCTGGGTGGTGGTGCTGCACCAATCCCAGCACTCAGGAGGCAGAGGCAGGCTGATCTCTTGTGTATTTGAGGCCAGCCTGGTCTCCAGAGCAAGTTTCAGGACAGCTACGGCTGTTATACAAAGAAACCCTACCTCAAAAAAAACAACAAAAATAAAGTCAGGCGTTGGTGGCGCATGCCTTTAATCCCAGCACTCGGGAGGCAGAGGCTGGTGGATCTCTGGTCTCCAGAACGAGTGCCAGGATAGGCTCCAAAGCTACACAGGGTTTCTGTCTCGAAAAACCAAAAAAAAAAAAAAAAAAAAAAAAAGGGGGGGGCTGGAGAGATGAGATGGCTCAAAGGTTAAGAGCGCAGACTGCTCTTCCAGAGGTCCTGAGTTCAATTCCCAGCAACCACATGGTGGCTCACAACCATCTGTAATGAGATCTGGTGCCCTCTTCTGGTGTGCAGATAGACATGGAAGCAGAATGTTGTATACATAATAAATAAAATCTTTTTTAAAAATGTTTAAAAAAACCCCAAAAATAAATAAATAGAATGTTACCTGTTAAACACAATAGGTGGCACATGCCTTTAGTCCCAGCACTTAAAAGGTAGAAGCAGGTGGATGTCTATGATTTCAAAGCTATCATGGTTTATGTAGCATGTTCCAGGCCAGCCAGAGCCACACAGCAAGGCCCTGAGGACTTGACAAAACAAAATCTCCTCCCACCAAAAAAAAACGAAACAAAACCTAACAAAATGGCACCCACCTGTCAATATGCTAAACCAGAAAGGGACAAAGCACCAACCATCATTACCCAGGCTATGTCATAGCTCTTCTGAGACACTGGGACCCTTCCAGACACTGCCCACTTCCTTGTCACCAAGTGTCATTTCTCACCATTCCACCAGAGCCTCCTCCAGCCCCCAGGGTAGAAAGACAGGCACAGGCATATGGTTTAGAGAAACGTTGTTTAATGGTAAAGCTTAGCACACTCCAGCACCAGGACTGGCATGGAGTCGAAGCAGCAGGGATGGCTGGCTGACCCCATGGAGCCTCACATGGCGAAGAGGATGAGGAAGGCGACCATCAAACAGAAGAGCCCCATGGCCTCAGACAGGGCAAAGCCCAGAATGGCATAGGAGAAGAGCTGTTGCTTGAGAGACGGGTTCCTGCCAGGGATAGGAAAGGGTGAGGGTACAGGGGAAGGGACGGGAGGGTGCTACTATTCCGAAAGGGTCTGCCTACATAGGTACCTACACCTTCCCTGGGGACATGGATAGGAAAGGAAACTAACAACTTGGCAAGTTCACATGTGTTGGATGGGACACATACTTTAACTCTGACTCAGGTCATGGGAGAAATAAGAGGTAAATAACATAAACTTGAAGGATCCCTTCCTGCCCTAATGGGGTGGAACTTATACTGAGATATACAGTGGGCAGTCCCAAACTTACCTGGCATAACCAATAATCAAGCTACCAAATACTGTTCCAATGCCAGCCCCTGATCCAGCCACACCAACTGTGGCAGCCCCAGCACCAATGAACTTGGCAGCTGTGTCAATGTCCCGGGAAACAACACTGGTCTGGAATTCCCGTCTGGCCACCTGGAGAGGGGAGCTGCTGCAGGAAGGCTAGAAGATAGGGAAGGAGGGAGGGAGTGAGGGAGAAAGGAGACAGAGAGGCATCTGTCAGGTGGCTGGCTCCACTCACCCCACCCACCTGAGCTAAGAAACAGCTGGTGACAGCCACAAGGGCAGAACACACTGCTTGCAGGGAGAATGTCAGCCCTAGGACGTTTTCAAGCAGGGCTAGTCACACTAGGACTGTCATTTTGAGTCTTGGAATTACAAGAGCTTCACAGCTTTTCTAATTCCCCTAAAAGCCATTTAGTTAACTGGAAGGACCATTGCCTAGGGAGATCCTGAGAGGCCTTACTTCCTTACCTGTTTAGATGGGGCCTCTGGTCTACTCAAGAGGGAGGCAGACAAAGGCCTGATTAGACCCCTGGTACAGGAGCGGATCTGTAAAATCAGAAACATATATTGCTCCAAATCAAACAAAAAAAATAAACAACCCCACCCTAATTGACTAGTCTGTCAAAACCTGTCCAATGAATTTCCAGGTCACTTAATTTATTCTTCTTTCTCTCAGGTAGGTTTGCTCCAGACACAGTGAAGTCTGTAGTAGCCAGTAGTGGCAGCCAGCACCATCTGACATCACGTACCAGGCTGGAGAACACTCACAAGGCTCTGGGCTCATTCTCAGAACAAAACCCAAACCAAACTAGGTACCAAAGCTCAAACATTCAATCAGCTCTAAGAAGTGTATTGCAATAACAAACAAAAGGCACCAAAGGAAGAGGCACTTACAGCAACATACCCTTCATGCTGTGAGTCAGAAGGCCTGGTTTGGCTCTGGGAACAGCCATCTTAGGAGAGGCCCCGGTGAAATGGATTTCTTGACATATTATTTAGTGCAATGACTCTCAAACTTGGCAGACATTGCAATCACCTGGGGAGTTCTAAAAAAATTGCCTGGGGTTCCACCTCCATTATCACAGTCTGATGCAATTGGTCTAAGGTGCAGGCTGGGCACTGAGTGTGTTAAGCTTTCCAGATGAACTGAACATGCAGGCAAGGTTTAGGAAAACTGTCTTCCGGTTGTCTGGCTACACCCAAGCCAGGACTACATATTTCTAGCCTCTCTGAGGACCCTCAGAAAGCCACGACAGCTTGGTTTACAGGCCAACCACATCCCACAGCCTCCCCAAAGAGCCCTCACTATCACGGGGCACCAGCTCCTTAATCCATTCATTAAACAAGATCGCACCTTTACCACACACTGCACAATAATAGAGTAACCCCGAACCACAGCTTACCAGAACTGGAGTAACGAGCAGTGCCTTGGTGGTCTGCATTTTTCAATCTGCAAGAAGAGAGGGGAAAAAACCCATAATTCCTATGAAAGCCTGACTGTTTGCTTATAGTGGCAACCTTCTGTTGTCCCCATCCACCTCCGCTCGCTCTCCCCATCCCTCTTTGCCTGTGCCCCAGCTAAGGAGGGCATTAGAGGTCAGAAGGACAGTGCCAATTCCGGGGTCAACCAGTTTCTGCGCAGCGGGTCTGCAGAAGGACTGCAACTGAGATCGGAAATAAAAGGAGGCGGCCCAGGCCTCAAGAGGACGATGTTTCGAAAAGGAATAGTCTCCCGGGAAGGCTGGAGGCAGAAACTGGCAGCCGTCGTGCAGAATCCTGCCCATGTTACAAAGCTGTCCCCAACTCTCCCCAGCGGCCGTTTATCGCTCATTACCGTTGGTAATTAACATTAATTGATAAAGCTTAAAGACTCCCGTAGTCTTTCCCCATCCCTGGAGGCAAATGCTGCTCCATGTGGCCCAGCTCGAAGCTTCACGCACCCCTGTCTCCCGGCCCCAAGTCACCTGCGCTCCCACTCCCCTGCAGCCCCTGCTCGGCCCTCGGCACTCCCGCTGCTCAAGGTGACTGACTCACCTCCCAGCTTTAGCCCTTGCTCTCAGCGCTCGGCTCCCCACCCACGTGTCCCGAGGTCCCTCCACTCCCATTGGCCGTCATCTTCCTGCGTTCCCATTGGTTGGCGTCATCAACTCCTACTTTCTTATTGGTCCTTTTCGGCTTCTCCCCCTCTCTCCACAGGAGCTTCGTGGCAATTCCCGCCTCTTTGCGGATAAAGGCGGGTTCTTTTTCCGAGATCGGGGATAGGATTGGTCGAACCCCAACTGCTCGACCATAGAGTCGACGAGACTTGGAGGTTCTACAACCTTCAGCACAAAATGGCGACCAAGGTGCGAGCGGAAGAAAAGGGCGTGGGAGAGGACCGGACACTTGACGCAAGCGGACACGTGACATGGGCTCCGTGCCTTCATTCGGCGGCCCGGACCTTGGAGCGCCTTGCATGTTGGGGTTTGTAGTCCTGTCCGAGGGCCCAACGACCACCGAGATCCCGCGAGACGTTGCTTCTCCGCAGGGAGAGCCGACGCCTTTGCAGTTTATTCCACCATAGTGAAAAAAAAAAAAAAAAAAAAAAATCCCGGTTTCTGCCTGAGAATTAAGGCAGGTTGGAAACTTTCCAAGTAGTGAGCGTTGCTCAGGTTGCTCCAAGTTGCTCTTGTGGGCCTCTGTCAGTGGTCAGTAGACATGGACTTACAAACTGAATTTTTTTTTTTTAGGAAAAAAAAAAAAACAGGCTTGGAGTTTCAAACCTATAATCCTAGCACTTGGCTGGTGGAGACAGGGAGGTCAGGAGGTTGAAGTTTAGATCAAAAAACCAAGGTGGGGGCAGAAAGTTACATTGGAGGCGAGTTCTGAAAGAAAGCAATACTCGGTAGAATGAAGCGTGCAGAGAAGTTGGGTGGTGCTTGCTTGCGATCCCAGACCACAGAGGGCGAAGGCAGCAAGTCTACAACACTAGCGCACAAGCTTCAGGCCAGTCTGGATTAGGTGGCAAAATCCAGCTAACAAAACCACACAAACGAGCCACAGCATAAAGGGTAGGAACAGAGAAATAGGAGTGCAGTCCCTGCACAGATGGTATGAATTAGAAAACCTTCCTGGAAAGCAGTTTGGCAATATTTTTATTTGAAAGGCTATGAATGAGCCATCCTCTTTGACCCAGTAATCCTTGAGTAATTGAGAACCTTTAAATGCTGCGTCCTCTTTGACCCAGTGCTACTGCTTCTAGGAACCTGTACTAAATAAATAATGTCACGAAAAGGCTCTGATGGGAAAAAAGATGGTTGTCCTGGAGCTCACTGTGTAGACAAGGCTGGTCTTGAAGTCACAGAGATTTCCCCTAGTCTCTGCCTCCTGATTAGTGGGATTAAAGGCGCTCTCCACCTTGTCCTGTACAAAATTTACTAAATATGAAAAGTAAATGCCACACTGATAGTAAATGCTTTAATAAACTACATATATTTTTTTAAAAAAACTTTTAAGGTGTGTAGGGGGTTTGCCTGCCTGCACCTGTGTATGTGTAGTACATAAGGGCCTGCTGCCCTTGGAGGCCAAAGAGGACATTGGATTTCCTGAAACTGGAGTCAGAGATATTTGTGAGTCACTACGTAGGTGCTGGAAATCAGACCCAAGTCCTCTGGAGAACAGCCCCCTCTTAATTGATGAACCATCTCTCTAGCCCTAATTTTATTTTTTGCTACTATATTTGTAAATTTGGGCTTGTGTATGTTACACTGGCATTGTGGCAATCAGAGAACAACTTTCAGTTCACTCCTCCCACCCTCTGTTACAGGGATTAAACTCACATTGTCCATCTTTCAAGGTAATTGCTTTTACCTCTGACCCATCTTAGCCCTGAATAAACCAGCTATGAGTCCATTTGTAAAATAAACAGGAGCCAGGAGTTGGTGGCACACACAGAGGCAGGTGGATGTCTGTGAGTTCAAGGCCAGCCTGGTCTATAGTGCTAGTTCCAGGACAGGCAGGACTACACAGAAAAACCTGCCTTGAAAAACCAAAAAATAAAATATAATAAATAATGAAAGAAGTAGGAATGGGAGCTGGAGAGACAGATCAGTGGTTAAGAACACGTGTTGCTCTTCCAGAGGACTGGAGTCTGGTTCCCAGCATCGGTGTCAAGTAGCTCACAGCCCTCTGTAACTCCTTTTCCATCTGTAGGAGATCCAAAGCCTCTGGCCTTTGCAGGCACCCACACTCTGGTACAAAAATTCTTATGCAGATGCACAAACATATACATAATTAAAACAATAAAAGAAATCCTTTAAGGAACATGAATGAAATAATAAAATCATGATGTTTTTCTTTTCCTCCTTTTTTTTTTTTTTTTTTTTTGACAGGGTCTCATGAACTCTGGGGTGTCTTTTAACTATATATACAGAGGACACATGACGCCAGTTAGATGGAAATTCTTTTTTTTTTTTTTTAAATTTGGTTTTTCGAGACAGGGTTTCTCTGCAGCTTTGGAGGCTGTCCTGGAACTAGCTCTTGTAGACCATGCTGGCCTCAAATTCACAGAGATCCACCTGCCTCTGCCTCCCGAGTGCTGGGATTAAAGGTGTGTGCCATCACTGCCCGTTGGATGGAAATTCTTAATCCTCTGGCCTTCGACTACCAAGTTTTGTAATTTCAGAGTGGTACCGTCATGCCCAATTTAAGAATATTTTCTTGCCAGGTACTGGTGGCACATACCTTTAATCCTGGAAGGCAGACGCAGGCAGACCTCTATGAGTTTGAGGCCAGCCTGGTCTACAGATCAAGTTCCAGGACAGCAAAGGCTACATAGAGAAACTCTGTCTTGAAAAACAACAATAGAGACAAAAATTTGGTTTGTAACCCTGCCTGGCTAGGAACTTGCTATGCCGGTCAATCTGGGATTGAAGTTGCAGTGGATCCTACAGCCTCTGCCTTCCAAGGGCTAAGATTACTGGTGTGATTCTGCTGAGAAGAATTCCAGGCCTAGAGGGACAACTCAGGGGTTAAGAGCATTGGAGGTGCCTTTAGTCCCAGCACTCGGGAGGCACAGGCAGGCAGATCTCTGTGAGTTCCAGACCAGCCTGGTCTACTACTGTTAGTTCCAGGACAGTCTCCAAAGCCACAGAGAAACCCTGTCTCAAAAAACAACAGCAACAACAACAACAACAAAACAACAAAAAAGAGCATAGGAAGACCGAAGTTTGGTCCTAGCATCCATGTAGGGCTGCTTACAATAGCTTGTAAGAGTTCTAGGGGATCTGATACCTTCTTTTGGAAGGTGTATGCACCCTCGCACACACAACCCCCTATGCACACATAGTTAAAAAGTAAAAATAGAGCTAGTGAGATTGTTTTGCCACCATGTCTTACAACCTAAGTTCCAGCACCAGGACACACGGTGGAAGGAGAGAATGGACCCCACAAGCTGTGTCTGCTTTCTGGCTTGCTCCCCATGGCTGGCAGCTAGTTTACCCCCAGACACATGACAAACAAGTAAGTGTGATAAAAATTGAAATTATGTTGTATACATAATAAATAAATAAAACGTTTAAAAAAATACAGGTGTGTGCCACCATCCTCCAGGTAAGACTTAAAAAAAATATGAAAAATGCAAAACAATAAAGTGGGCATGTTGGTACCAGTCTTCAATCCAAACAGTTGAGGAAACAGAGATGGAAAAGTCACTGCAAGTTGGAGGCCAGTCTGGCCTACATAGCAAGTTCGAGACCAGCCAGGACTATGTAATGAGGCTCTGTTCAGAAAAACACCAAGCAACTAACAAAAAACCAGATAGATGGCAGGGCCTGGGGAGGGAGTTCAGTCAGGAGAGTGCTTTCTTTGCAAGCTTGAAGGCCTTACTTGGATTTTCAGAACCAGTGGTAACTTGGCTGGTTATTCCAGTGCTAGGGATTGCCCAAGGGGTGTGGGGGAAAGGCTGATCTCTGGAGTTCTCTGGCCAGCAGGACTAGACTGTTTGGCAAGTTCCAGGCCTTATCTTTAAAAACAAAAATGTGGGAGTCCGGACACACCTCACCCCTGTCTACACCCTGCCCTCTGTCCTGCAGCGGGTGCCCTAGCCTCAGCAGGTACCCGAGCCTCAGAGCCTTCATCCAGCGGCTGATGGAAGCAGAGGCAGACATCCACAGATATACACTGAACTGAACTCTGGAACTTAGTTTCAGAGAGGGAGGAATGAAGATCGAAGGGGTCAGGGGTCGGTACCAGGCTGGTGAAACCCACAGAAACAGCTGTCCTGAACAAGGGGGAGCACGTCGACCCCAGAATGCTGTCTGGGAGGCCAGTACAGGACTGATCCAGACCCCTGAACATGGGTGTCAATAAGGAGGCCTCTGCACTCTAGGGGGCCCCTGGTGGTGGATTAGTATTTTTCCCTGGTGTAAGAAGGATTTTGAGAGCCCATCCCACGTGAAGGGATGCACTCTGGCCCTGGACACATGGGGAAGAGCCTAGGCCCAGCCCAGGAAGATGTGGTGGACTTTATGGAGCCCCTGTGGAGGGCCCTACCCTGCCTGGGGAGTGGAGGGTGGATGGGGTGGGGGTAGGTGGGGTGGGTAGGAGGGGTGTGGGTGTGGGGAGGGAGAGGGAGAAGGGATTGACATGTGAAACAAGCTTGTTCCTAATTTGAACTAATAAAAAAAGGGTGGAAAGTCCCTGAAAAAGGATAGATTGTCCTCTGGCCTACACAGACAGACACACATACATGGACACAGAGCATGCAAACGTGTAGACACACATAAAAATAAAATAAATATGGTTAAAAGATCAGAGGAGAGGGGCTGGAGAGATGGCTCAGCAGTTAAGAGCACTGACTGCTCTTCCAGAGGTCCTGAGTTCAATTCCCGGCAACCACATGGTGGCTCACAACCATCCATTATGAGATCTGGTGCCCCCTGCTGGTGTGCAGGCAGAAGACTGTATACATGATAAATAAATAAAATCTTAAAAAAAAATCAGAGGAGAGGATGGTTTTTTGTTTTTACTTTTATTTTAAATGTGGTAGTGTTTTTGCCTTCACGTATGTCTGTATGAGGGTATTGGATCCCTTGGAACTGGAGTCAAAGATAATTGTGAGCTGTCATGTGGGAGCTGGGAATGGAACCTGGTCCTCTGGAGGAACAGCCAGTGCTGTTAACCATGGAGTCATCTCTCCAGCCCAGAGAAGATTTTTTAAACTTTATTTATTTATTTTTACTTTTTTTGAAACAGGTTTCTCTCTATAGCTCTGGCTGTCCTGGAACTCACTCTGTAGACTAGGCAGGCCTCAAACTCACAGAGATCCGCCTGCCTCTGCCTCACTAGTGCTAGGATTAAAAGCTTGCGCCAGCACTGTCCAGCTAGAGTATGTTTTTTTATCAACATGACACAAGCTTGCATTAGTTGGAAAGAGGGACCTTCAGCTGAAGAAGCACCTCTATCAGTTTGGCCTATGGGCCAGTCTATGGGGACATCTTTTTTTTTAAATTTTATTTTATTCATTATGTATACAACATTCTGCTTCCATGTATATCTGCACACCAGAAGAGAGCACCAGATCTCATAATGGATGGTTGTGAGCCACCATGTGGTTGCTGGGAATTGAACTCAGGACCTCTGGAAGAGCAGTCAGTGCTCTTAACCTCTGAGCCATCTCTCCAGCCCCTATGGGGACATCTTGATTGATGGATGATTGATGTGGGAGGCGGAGATCACTGTGGACAGTGGCATCCCTGAGCAGGTGGTCCTGGAATATGTAAGACATTAGCAAATAGACTGGGGGTGTCTTAGTTATCATTTCTGTTGCTGTGAAGAGATACCATGACCTTGACAACTCTTTTAAAGGAAAACATTTAATTGAGGCAGCTTACAGTTTCGGAAGTTCAGGCCATTGTCATCATGGTGGGGAGCAAAATGGCACGGTGGTGCTGGAGGAGTAGCTGAGAGTCCTACATCTTGCAAGCAACAGGAAGTCCACTGATGGGGGAGGTCTTTCTGTGTATATGTTTGTCTTATTGGTTGATAAATACAGCACTGTTGGCCAATAGGGAAGTGAGTTAGGCAGGACTAGGAGAGAAGGAGGATTCTGGAAAATATAGTAGAGAGGAGTCGTCAGGTGATCCCAGCAAAAGAGGACTCATGATACCGGCTTCCTCGGTAAGATAAGTCTTTATAAAATATATAGATTAATGGTTATGGGGCTGGAGAGATGGCTCAGAGGTTAAGAGCACTGACTGCTCTTCCAAAGGTCCTGAGTTCAATTCCCAGTAACTACATGGTGGCTCACAACTATCCCTTATGAGATCTGGTGCCCTCTTCTGGTGTGCAGATAGACATGGAAGCAGAATGTTGTATACATAATAAATAAATAAAAATCTTTAAAAAAATGGTTATGGTTGATACTTAGGACAGTGCTAGCATATAAGAAATCCTTGTCATTTGGCCACAAGCATTGTAATTAATATAAGACTCTGTGTGTTATTTGGGGGCCCTATCGTGGCATCGGGGCTCGGGTGGCTGGCGGAAAGAGTTATCGTTACAGTCCACTGAAACACTGGGCAGTATCCTGAGCATAGAAAACCTCAAAGCCCTCCCACACAGTGACAGATTTCCTCCACAAGGCCATATTTCCTAATAGTGCCACTCCCTATGAGATTATGGGGCCAATTATATTCAAACTACCACAGTGGGGAAAAGCAATGTAAGCAGTGTTCCTACATGGCCTCTGCTTCAAGTCCTGGCTTCCCTTCATGATGGGTTGTAGACTGTAAGATGAAATAAGCCCTTTCCTTCCAAGTTACTTTTGGTTATATTGTTTATCATAGCTGTAGAAAACAGACAAGAGGGACTGGAGAGATGGCTCAGTGGTTAGGAGCCCTGGCTGTTCTTCTGGAGGACCGGAGTTCAATTCCCAGCACCCACATACCAGCTCACACCTGTCTGTATCTCTAGTTCCAGATAATATGACATCCTCACACAGATGCACCTGTAGGGAAAGCACCAATACACATACAATAAAAAAAACAAATTGAAAAGAAAGCAAACTAGAACAGTATTTAATATTAACAGTTATTTAAGAAACATTTAAAAAGCAATATTTATTTTTGAAAAAAAAATATTTATTTATATGCTGGGCAGTGGTGGCACATACCTTTAATCCTAGCACTTGGGAGGCAGAGGCAGGCAAATCTATGAGTTTGAGGCTAACCTGGCTACACAGAGAAACCTTGTCTTGAAAAACCAAAAAAAAAAAAAAAAAAAAAAGGATTCCCCTGGTCCCCTAGAATTGGAGTTAGAATTGGAGTTAGGGATGGTTGCATGCTACTATGTTGGTGCTGGGAATTGAACCTTACTCTCTATAAGAGCAGCTGGTGTTCTTAACCACAGAGCCATCTCTCCAGCCACAATAATATTTATTTTTATCTTATGTGCATGGGTTTGTACTAGCAGACAGTAAACAACTGTAATTCCAATTCCAGAGGTGCTGGAAATTGAACCTGGAAGAGTAGCCAATACTGTTAATTGCTGAACCATCTTCCCAGCCCTCAAATTTTGTTTGTTTAAAGATTTATTTGTTTATTAATGTGCATTGGTATTTTGCTTATAAATATTATGTGTGAGGGAGTCAGGTCCCTGGGAACTGGAGTTACAGAGAGCTGTGAGCTGCCATGTGGGTGCTGGGAATTGAACCTGGGTCCTCTAGAAGAGCAGCCAATGTTCTTAACCACTGAGCCATCTCTCCAGCCCCTGTTTGTTTTTGAGACAGGTTCTGGCTGGCCTACAACTCACAGAGATGTGCCTACAGACAGAGTTCCGTGTCAGCCAGGACTGTTATACAGAGAATGCTTGTCTTGAAAAACAAAACAAAACAACAACAACAACAACAACAAAAAACAAAACAAAAAAAAGAGAGAGAGAGAGAGAGAAATGAAAGAAACCAAGACAGGTAACGTATATGCTGATCTCTCTATGTGGGAACAGCTCTGAGACTGTCCTCATGACAGACTTAGAAGTGCCTTTTACCTGCTCAAACATAGAACAGAAAATTATCTTTAGCTGACTTGTGCATACCACACATTCCATACTGTGCTAATACAGATATATATGTTAGCTTTAAAAGCTTGCATCTTTTCAGGAAAAAAGGATCAGACATTAATGAAGACAAGATAAGCAGCCTCTCAGAATGCCTCCGTTGTCATTTCCTCAAAAATCTTCATCCAGGAAAACTTCAAAGTGGCTAGTTAAGATGGCCCAGCCTCACAAACTACTCTGGCAGGATTTTAGATAAGCTCTGCCCTTCCCCATCACGCAGAGCCTGGACCAACAACGATACAGCTAATTCTCCCAGTACTCTCCCACTATCCCAATTTTCTCAAGGTCCTCTAAAGATGCCATCACCACCAGACAACAGGAAGCAATTTTAAACATATGATGTCCACATTCCTGAGAGGTGGGGTGGTGGATCTTGGCTATTATGTGGGGGAAGTTATGGATATTGGTTGTCATTTGTGGTGGTTGGTTGCAAGTTGTTATTGGTCATGGTCGGGGAGGAAATGAAACAAACGAAGTTAGATTCAGGCATCTCTTTCATTTTTTTCCCTCTATTCTTCTTTCTCTCCTATCTAGTGTTGGGGGAAGAAAGGAGGATAAGGCACAAAAAGAAAAAAAATGGGGGTATAGGAATGATAGGTTAAAGGGCAGATTATCGAATCTACTTTTAAACTAAAAAGCAACTACTACTCTCAAATATTTTACTCTGGTATCAACTTTTGTATATTGATATAAATTTAAGGTTATTTTTGTTACAACATACTGTATATATGTTTCTTCTCTTGTTTAAGGTATTGTACTGGACTGGAGAGATGGCTCGGAGGTTAGGAGCACTGACTGCTCTTCCAGAGGTTATGAGTTCAATTCCCAGCAACCATGTGGTGACTACAACCATCTGTAATGAGATCTAGTGTCCCTTCTGTGGTGCCAGCATACATGCAGACAGGACACTGCATACATAATAAATCTTTTAAAAAGTGGCTCCATAGGCAGGGCAGTGGTGGCGCATGCCTTTAATCCCAGCACTCCGGAGGCAAAGGCAGGCAGATCTCTGAGTTCAAGGCCCTCCTGGTCTACAGAGTGAGTTCCACGACATCCAGAGATACACAGAGAAACCCTGTCTTGGAAAAAAAATTAAATAAGGTATTATACCTATGCTACTCATTTTATTTGTTTGTTTTTGTTTTTTGTTTTTCGAGACAGGGTTTCTCTGTGGCTTTGGAGGCTGTCCTGGAACTAGCTCTTGTAGACCAGGCTGGTCTCGAACTCACAGAGATCCACCTGCCTCTGCCTCCCGAGTGCTGGGACTAAAGGTGAGCGCCACCAACGCCCGGCTAAAGCCACACAATGTCCCTGGGTGGGCATGAATATGCTACTCATTTTAAAATGAAAAGTTCTAGTCCTTAAAAGCTACTTTACAAACTATTTAGGATAATTAAGAAATACAGGTTAGTCACCTACAACAATCAAACTTGTAGTCATGTTAGGTATTTTTCAAGGTTAAACAGTGTTGTGAGATATTTGATTACACATTACACCATGTAAAGATGCATCACTATGATTGGTTTAATAAAAAGCTTTCCAGTTGTCTAAGACTTCTAAGCAAGGACGTGGTGGGTCCTCTGGAGCGAAATTCAGGATTTTCCTGGGTCTTCTGGTAGGAGCTGTGATCAACTGTGCTGACAATACAGGTGCCAAAAATTTGTATATCATCTCTGTGAAGGGCATCAAGGGACGACTGAACAGACTTCCTGCTGCTGGCGTGGACGACATGGTGATGGCCACAGTTAAGAAAGGCAACCCCGAACTAAGGACAAAGGTCCATCCAGCAGTGGTATTTCGACAATGAAAGTTGTATCAAAGAAAAGATGGGGTATTTCTCTATTTTGAAGACAATGCAGGGGTCATAGTAAACAATAAAGGCAAGATGAAAGGCTCTGCTGTCACAGGTCCAGTTGCAAAGGAACATGCACACTTGTGGCCCAGGATTGCATCCAATGCAGGCAGGCAGCATTACATGATTCTTCAGTGTGTTTGTAAAATATATTCATTAAAAAGTCTTTGCTCCGGGGCTGGAGAGATGGCTCAGTGGTTAAGAGCAGTGACTGTTCTTCCAGAGGTCCTGAGTTCAATTCCCAGAAACCACATGATGGCTCACAACCATCTGTAATGAGATCTGGTGCCCTCTTCTGCTCTGTAGGCAAAGCATGCAGACAGAACACAGTATACATAATAAATAAATAAATCTTAAATAAATAAATCTTAAAAAAATTCAAAAAGTCTTTGCTCCAAAAGAAAGAAAGAAAGAAAGAAAGAAAGAAAGAAAGAAAGAAAGCTAAATGGCCAATAGGTAGGCAGGAGGTATAGCAAGGACTGCTGGACAGAGGGAGCTCTGGGAAGAAGAAAAGTAGAGTCTCCAGCCAGATGAGAGGGCGCAAGACATGCAGGAGGAGAGGTTAAAGCCATGAGTCATGTGGCAACACATAGATGACTAGTAATGGGTATTTAAGTTATAAGTTATTTCATCATCTCCCTCTTTTAGCACAATAAAAGGCTCTTTCTCTAACATCAATAAACTATATACAATAAGAACAATTATTAGGTAAGAATTACATTTACAATGTCCAGTCTATTTGTATTAACAACTTTGGAGAGAGTGCTCTATATCTATGCTATCTTGATGAGTCCAAAGTTTTGTATGCAAATCACTTTCTTTCTTTCTTTCTTTCTTCTTCTTCTTCTTTTTTTTTTTTTTTTTTTTTGGTTTTTCGAGACAGGGTTTCTCTGTGTACTTTGGAGCCTGTCCTGGCACTCACTCTGGAGACCAGGCTGGCCTCAAACTCACAGAGATCTGCCTGCCTCTGCCTCCCGAGTGTTGGGATTAAAGGTGTGCACCACCAACGCCCGGCTGTAAATCATTTTCTATCATAACTCGTATTACTAACCTAAAAATATCTTTCCAAAACTGTAGAAATGACAGAGACAGCTGGCTGCCCAGACAGTTACCCAAGGTTCCTCTGCAACACTGGAGCACCTTTGGCATACAGGCCCAGAATGTCCCACAGACTTTCCTGTGAAGCAGGACATTTTGAAGAACGTCCTCGCAAAGTTCAGCATTCCACTTTATGCCCTGCTTGCCCGGTTTGGACATCATACTGTCAGCAGTCGAGGCAAGGGCAGTTTCTTGCCCAGTGGTTAGTTTTGCCACAATAAAAGCAAACCCCATATGGAGGTTCTTTGGTGCCCATAATCTTCTCTGAAGTAGATTGGTGCTGCCAGGAGCAGATGTGTCTCACTGTCATGAAAAGTCTTATGTTATTAAAACATCTTAAATGCCATATTCTGTTGATCTCTGAAATCTTTGAAGACCACCTATCTATCTAAAATATATCTGTTTTGTAGACAGATTTTTCTTTGGGCTGCTAGTTCACAAATAATGACATAGAGATTTAATATTAATTATAAAAGCTTGGCCTATAGCTTAGGCTTGTCCCACCAGCTCTTGTATGCTAAAATTAACCTGTTTCTGTTTATGTATGCTTTACCATGTGGATTTTTGCCTTTCTTTCACTCTGTGTGTCCAACTTTCTGCATGCCTCGTTGGCATCTCTCCTGCGCCTTCATTATCTCCTCCTGCTTCCTCTCTCTGCCCGGAAGTCCTGCCTATACTTCCTCCTTAGCTATTGACCAGTTAGCTCTTTATTAAACCAATCACAGCAATGTATCTTCACATAATTTACAAATATCCCACAGCATTTCTCCCCTTTTGTCTAAATAAAAAGGCAAGGTTTTAGTTCTAACATAGTAAAACTATATATAATAAGAACAACAATCAGGAAATAATTACATTCACAATGTCCAGTCCATTTGTATTTGGCCTATTCAGAGAAGATACTGTATTATCTATCCTAGCTTACTGAGTCCAAAGCTTTATACCTAAACCATTTTCTATCATAACTTGTATTGCCATCCTAAAAATATCTTTTTAGACCTAAAATTGTCTTGATAGGCAACTTAAGCTCTTATGTCTCTCAACCCTACAAACTTTACATCTCTTATGTAAGATGCTGTAGAGAGCAAAAACTCTTGTGTACACAGATAAGCTCTGGAGAAGCCGGGAAAGTTAAACACACAGTTCACCTCTTCCGTGGAATGAGGTGAGTAACTGCTCTCCCTGGAATGTCAGGAATGATGTCATTTCACAACCTGGTGATCCTCTGCTGTCTGATGAGACAGGCTCTGCATTATCTCCCAGGATTTGTATTTTTACTTATCTAAGAACTTTCCCCCCTAAATCATGAGCATGGCTTTTAGACCATGAAACCCATTCTTGGGAGTGAGATCATTTATGCTTTACAACAGCCTAAGTGACTTCTGTGTTATCTTAGGGCCAGGCTAATCCCACCTCCCACAGGCATTATGTTTACCTGAATCAAACTCCCTAGATTCTAAATCCCTGAGTTAACAGTACCCATTCTTGTGAAAGAAGCCAGATGTCCTTTGCAAGGAACCTCAGTGTAAGCTTCTCTTAAATTGTTGTGTACTTGAGACTGAGTTAATTGTTATCTGAATACCTTTTTCAAAAAATTGTGCTGTGCTTAAATCTGACTAAAGGAAAATGATCTGGGCCAAACTCTAGAAGTCCTGGTCCAGTACTGGTTACAATAAAATCAGGCTGAGTTGAGTTTTATACTTGTCTCTTTGTGGATTTTTTTTGTTTTCCCCTGCCTGCTGTAAAGCCTTCAGAGGAATCACCACAAGTTTCTGTTTTGAATTTGGTAACAAGAAAAACTATAACTGTAACAACTGTCTGGTCTTCAACCCCATCAGAGACCTGAGAAAGATACAATATTACCTGAGTAAACAGGAAGTGCAGAACAAGCAACTTCCAAAACTATAGAAATGACAGAAATACCTGGATGCCTGGATAATCACCCAAGGTTCCTCTGCAATGCTGGAGCATCGGTCTTTGCCTACCAGCCCAAAATATCTGACAGACTTTAATGTGAAGCAGGAGTTTTGAAGGACTGGCCTACCTTGCCTTGGCAAAGTTTGATAGTAACTTTCTTTTCTGTCCTGCTTGTCCAATTTGGACAGCATACTGTCAACAGTCAAGGCAAGGGCAGTTTCTTGCCCAGTGGCTAGCTTTGACACATAGAAAACAAACTCCATATGGAGGTTCTTCAATGCCCATCATTCTATTTTGAAGTAAATTGGTGCTGCCAGGAGCAGATGTGTCTCACTCACTGTCATGAAAAGCCTATGTTATTAAAGTTTTTAAATGGGATATTCTGTAGGTTGTTGAAGAGTCTGAAGACCATCTATTTAAAATATATACGTTTGACCTTGAAAATATATTTAACATGAATACAAGTTGGATTACTATAAATTACAAACTACTAATCTGTATTTCCTAATTATCCTAAATAACTTTCAAGGACTAGAACTTTACATTTTTTTAAATGTGATGCATAGGTACAATACCTTAAACAAGGAAGAAACATATATGCATCATAACAAAAATAACCTTAAATTTGTATTAATATACAAAAATATCTTAAGTAAGAATGGGAACATATTCATAGCATAACAAAAATTACTTTAAATTTGTATCAATATACAAAAATACAATGTAAAATATTTGAGACTAGTAGTTTTTTTTTTTTTTTTGGTTTGAAAGTAGATTCAATAATCTTCCCTTTTATTCTACCATTTCTATACTGTATCTTCCCTTTAGAAAGAGATTCCTGAATTTAATATCCTTTGTTTAGCTTCTTTTTTCTATTTTATCTATCTTTTTCTAACAACTTGCAAACAACCCCTAAATGATAACAAACATCCATAACCCAACAAATGAGCAAAAACCACCCACCTCACCTCTTGGGAGTTTGAGTGTTGTGTTCTCTAGACTGTTTCCTGTTGTCTGAGAGTGAAGGCATCTTTAGGGGACCCTGAGAAAATTGAGATAATGGGCAAGTCCTGGGAGAGCTAGCTGTGTCATTTGTCTCTCTGTGTGATGGGAAACTTCAGGTCTTATCTGAAGTCCTGGCTGGAGTAGTCTGTGAGGCTGGACTATCTCAGTAGCAGCTTTGAAAGTTGTTCTGGTTGTAGAATTTTGACAAAACTGCAGCAGAGTTATTTTGAGGCTGGATCAGTTGGGCTACATGTCTCTATTGGTGTCTGGACCTTTTTTTTTCTGAAAACACACAAACTTTTAAAGGCAACATATATATCTGGATTAACCCAAGTATGGAATGTGTGGTGTGCACAAGCCAGCTAAAGATGATTTTCTGTTCTATGTTAGAGCACATAAAAAGCATCTGTCAACTTTATAGGTTCGTTTGGACTGTATAACCAAACTGTAATATAAATCTCTATCCATGTGCTGAGAATTTGGTGTCTGGGTGTGTTCTGTGCTGACTCTGAGGCCCCTTTCACTCTATCACTCTCCATCTATCCCTTTGAGGCAGGTTTTCTCTCTGAACCTGGGCTTATGTTTAATTGGCCGGAGCCAGAAAATCCCAGTGATCCGCCCCCCCCCCCCCCCCCCGCCTCCTTCCGAGTTGGAATCACAGGCAAGTGCAGACTGTCTGGTTGGTTATGTGGGTGGCTGGGATCTGAACTCTGCTTTTCAGGGTTGCATACAAATACTCTGTGGCGGTTTGAAAGAAAATGGTCCCCAGAGGGGGGTGGCACTGCTAGGAGGTGTGGCCTTGTTGAGGGAAGTGTTTCACTGTGGGTGTGCTCTTTGAGGTCTTTCTTGCTCAAACTCCTCTCATTGTGACTTTCAGTCAACTTCCTGTTGCCTGCAAGAAGCAGCACTCTCAGCTATTTCTCCAGCACCATGTCTGCCTGCACACTGCCCTGTCCCTGCCACAATGACAATGGACTGAACCCCCGAAACTGTGAGACACCACAATCAAATGTTTTCTTTCTTATTTTTTTTTTTTCGAGACAAGGTTTCTCTGTGGCTTTGGAGGCTGTCCTGGAACTAGCTCTTGTAGACCAGGCTGGTCTTGAACTCACAGAGCTCTGCCTGCCTCTGCATCCCAAATGCTGGGATTAAAGGCGAGTGCCACCACTGCCCGGCTAAATGTTTTCTTTATAAGAGTTGCTGTGGTCATGGTGTTTCTTCACAGCAATAGAAACCCCAAGGCATGTTCTTAACAGCTGGACCATCTCTCTAGGCCTCAAAAGTTTTTAAAAAACCTTGCCCCCACCCCCTGTCTCATCTATGTATATATGTGTGTGGGCACATGTGTGGCCCAGTACACTTGTTGAATTTAGAAAATAACTTGCCAGGAGCTGGAGAGATGGCTCTGCAGTTAAGAGCACTGGCTGCTCTTCCAGAGGCCTGGTTTCAATTCCCAGCTTCCACATAGCAATTCACACCTGTCTGTAACTCCCGCTCCAGGGGATCTGAGACTCTCAAGAGACATAAAAATGCAGGCAAAATACCAATGCCCATGAAATAAAAATAATTTTTAAGAAAATGTGAAAAATTAAAAGAGGAAAAAAGGAAAGGAAAGGGCTTTGCCAAAGCCAGCTCATTCCTTCCACCATGTAAGTCGAGGGGCTTGAACTCACTATCTGGCAGGTAGCACCTTTACCCACTGGCCACTCAAATGAAGTATTGAATTTGCTGCTTAGATGAGACTGACCTTGAACTCCTGATCTTCCTTTGATACCACCCAAGTAAAATTGTAAGTTTGTACTACCACCCCTGGCTTCAAATTCTGTTCTTAAATTCTATTACTAAAGTGATTCTTAGTCAAAACTGAAGTTCTCCCCCTCTTCCATTGTCTGCTGACATTTTCTTCTACTGGGTGTTCTGCTCCAGCTCCCAATCCCTTACCCTTTGCAACCATGTGGCTCGATCAGTAGTTTTCTTTAAGTCTTTTTGTTTTGGTTTTTTTTTGAAGATTTATTTATTATGCGTACAGTGTTCTGTCTGCATGTATCCCAGCAGTCCGAACTGAAAAAAGCAAAAAAGCACCGCTCCTGGAGCGGGATCCCATGCCTGACCTTTAGGAAATGCACCCAACAAGTGAAAGAAATAAAAAGTAAGATGTCAGGTGGCAGTGCTTGCCGGTGGAAGTCATTGAACTGAGTGGGTAGGCCTAAGCCAGGTCACCTGGTTATGACCAAGATGGCGGCCCCCAGGTTAGCACACGTGGCCGATGGCGACCCCCGTAAGCACATTCTCAATTGCCAGAAAAGTTTCAAACCAGCAAACAAACAAAATGGAAACCAGCAAATAAAACTCTCAGAGCATCTCAAGCAGACATTGCCAACCAAGAAGAAACAGAGAAAGAACAAACAGAACAATGAGGGACATTCCCAGGTGAAAGAAAGTTCCCACTGGGAGGCAGAACTCCGCTAATTTACCTATTTGCTGCCAGTAACCGAAAGATCCCGTAAAAGTGTATTTCCCGTGGGCAAGGCCGAAAAATGCATAGATTGCCCTGTCTGAGAGCACCCGGCCCGAAACTGAAAAATGGACCCAGATTGAACAGCGCTGGGTCTGCCCCATGGGAACGGTTTGGGTTTCTTACCGGATTGTAGCGAATAGGCAGATCAGTGAGTTCCAGAAATACTTAGTTGGAAAATCGGCAAGTTGAATTCCGGCATCTCAGGCTGCTGCAGGCAGAAATGTTATTCTTTTGTTTAAAAAGAAGAAAAGAGAAATATTGAGACAGACATATTGACTATAAGTTTATTATAAGGCCCGGTAGAATGGGGAGACTAAGAAGAGGAACAGGGGTAAATGGCTGACCGCCATGGCCAGTCGCCATAGAGAGACAGAGCGGGGAAACAGAGAGAGGGGACAGAGAGCAGGAACAGGGGGAGAGAGAGAGAGAGAGGGCAGAGAGAGAGAGAGAAAGGTGCAGGGGCCTATCTTTTAAAGGGGTCCTCTGCACCTGTGTGCAGACTTCTTTCCCATGGAACCTTGGGCTGACCAGGGTATTGCCTGAGTGGATTCCACCAGGTAACAGGGGCAGGCCAGCATAATGCCTGAACCTTTCAGGAAGACCCCCGCTAGTGTTCTTAACCACTGAGCCATCTGTCCAGCCTCTGAGATGATTTTTTTAATGATTTATTTATTTTTATTTTGTGTGCACTGGTGTTTTGCATGCATGTATTCTTGTGAGGGTATTGCTGCGTACCCTGGAGGTAGAGTTTTAGGCAGTTTGAAAGCTGCATTATGAGTGCTGGGAATTGAACCTGGATCCTCTGGAAGACCAACTAGTGTTCTTAACCACTGAGCCATCTCTCTAGTCTGCTTCTTATTCAAAAGCTTGCCTGGTGTCCTCATTTAATATGGCGGTCACCCAACCCCTGATATCCCTAATCTTTTCACTCTGCGTTTATTTGTTTGTTTAAAATTTATTGTAAGAGGTAAATTAGTTTTGGCTGGGGATGTAGTTCAGTAGATAGAATGTTTGCCGGGCCTTGGTGAAGTCCTGAGTTAACCCTCACCCCAAGCACGGTATGCGGTGAAATTCACCTGGAATTCTGTGGAGCAGTGGAAGCGGGAAGAGCAGAAGCTCAGGTCATCCTTGACTACTTAGTGATTTTGAAGGCAGCTTAGGCTAGAGACAAGTCTTTTTTTTTTTTAAGATTTTTAAAAATTTATTATGTATACAACATTCTGCTTCCATGTCTATCTGCACACCAGAAGAGGGCACCAGATCTCATAATGGATGGTTGTGAGCCACCATGTGGTTGCTGGGAATTGAACTCAGAACCTCTGGAAGAGCAGCCAGTGCTCTTAACCTCTGAGCCATCTCCCCAGCCTGAGACAAGTCTTTTTTTAAAGAACCATTTTATTTTATTTTTGATTTTATATGCATGTATGTCTGTGAGAGTGTTGGATCACCTAGAATGAGAGTTACAGATAGTTGTAAGCTGTCATGTAGGGAATTGAATCTGGGTGTTCTGGACGAGCAGCCAGTGCTCTTAACCACTGAGCAGTCTCTCCAGCCCCTGAGATCTTATCTCAAAAGGGAAAAGAGGATCTGGAGAGATGGCTCAGTGGTTAAGAGCATTGGCTGCTCTTCCAGAGGACCCAGCACCCACACTGTGGCTCCCTACATCTTTAATGCCATTTCCAAGGTATCTGATGTCCTCTTCTGGTCTCTAAGGGCATCGGACATATATGTGGTGCACAGACATGTGCAACTAAAATACTCATTAGTATAAAATAAATAAATCTAAAAATTCTTTTAAATTAACTTATTTTTACATGTATTTTTGTTTTTCAAGACAGGGTTTCTCTGTGTATCCCCAGCTGTCCCAGAACTCACTCTGGAGACCAGGCTGGCCTCAAACTCAGAGATCCGCTTGCATCTGCTTCCCAAGTGCTGAGATTAAAGGCGTGGGCCACCATGCCTAGCTTTACGTGTAATTTTTATGTACGTGAATGTTTTGCCTACATGAATGTCTGTGTAGCACATGCATGCCAGGTGTCTGAGGAGGCCATGAAAGAGCACTGGACCTGACAGTCAGTGGCTTAGAACCGCCATGTGGGTGCTGGGATTTGAACAGGGTCTTCCAGAAGAGCAGCCAGTGCTCTCAACCACTGAGCCTTCTTCTCTCTAGCACTAAGTGTTCTTATTTTCAGCACATGACAAAGAGCCGTGGGCCTGGTGATGACCCCTCTGCCCAGTCTGCTTTATTGTGTCACTCCGCACACTGCCTGTGGCTTTTGGCACAGGCTTTTGTACAGCAAGCAAACACGATTACTTGTAGAGTTTGCTATTTGTGCTCTTGAGCATACTTACATTTTAAGCTTCTCAAGTGTAGTAGCTTTGTTGCCCGTTGTACACATCGTGCTTAAAATAGCTTCTGGCACAGGCGAGGTGCTCACTCAGCGAATACCCATTGAATGAACAAACCAATGCACGCGCTCCAAGAATTAAGATCCTACAGCTTTGCCATCAGCATTCTGACTTCATCCTTGGGGGTAGGAGTTCTGTTGGGTGGGTTTCCTCATCACTCAGCCCTCTCTCCCCTGCTAGATATGTCTTGGCTATTCAGGACTTGGTATGTCTACCCTCCTCACAGGCCCCTGCAAGTCTGTCCTATTTATTTATTTATTTATTTATTTATTTATTTATTTATTTAATTTATTTTGTGTACAGTGTTCTGCCTGCATGGAAACCTGCACTGCAGGCCAGAAGAGGGCAACGGATCTCATTACAGAGGGTTGTGAGCCACCATGTGATTGCTGGGAATTGAACTCAGGACCTCTGGAAAATCAGCCAGTAATCTTAACCTCTGAACCATCTCTCCAGATCCAAGTCTGCCCTTTTATAGAGCTGTCCCTCCCACCCAGAATAGCTGTCCTCTACAGAGATGACTGGAAATGTCATAGATACCCTTTGAGGCCCAGTTTGAACGGTACTTGCCCTGTAATGTCCACTCCTGTTACCTGAGACATTCGGTTTTCCCTGGTGCTGCCACGGGTTTGGTGCACAAATGCACTACATCAGTCTTTGCAACAAACTGTACTGATGTGCCTATTTGTGTGTCCTAGTGAGTGAGTTTAACTTCCTGTGTTAACTAAGGTGAGTGAGGAATGAGAGAACCTCAACTCCCCACCTGCACCTTCCGGGAGCAACCTCTAGAGGGCAGTGTCATACCACTCTTAGCCTTTTTACACAGCCCCTAAGGGCAGATGGATGCCTGGATACCTGGATGAATTGGTGGATGGATGACTGGGTAAGTGAATGGACATGTAAATGGACTGAGTGCAGCCTGCTCAGGCTTTAGATTTGTCAAGTTTTGGGAGAAGTTTCACCTAACTGCACTGCTTTAGAAATGGCAGAACTGTTGACCCATTCATTAGCCTCACAGCCTTAGGTCTGGGGACCATGACAGAATCCTGAAAAAAAGCTATTGTTTCAAAATTAAAAAAGAAAGTCACAATAATGGATTAAATAAGTAAATCTAATATATTATCCATTCAGCTGTAATTCAATTTACATAAGGCCTGTGTATAAGCCATATTCTAGGTAGGATGTGAGCATGTATTATTTTGAGGTGTCAAGCCATGTTGGGGTGCCCAGAATGAGCAGAATTTAGTTAAACTGCAGACCCCACCAGAAGGCATAGGAGTTCAGGACAGACCCAGAGGCTTGAGTCCATCCATCTCCCTCTTCCCACAAGGGAAGCAGCTAAGTCTCCAGCATTCAGTGACACAGGCTCTTTCTCAGCCATCTTCAGTCATCTCAAGCTAAGGAGGGGAGGAGGAGATTTTCTTCACATAGGTTCTAACAACAGGAGATTTTCAGCGGGAAGAGGCTCTATCCTCTAGGACTCCCAGCTCAGGAGGTGGGATGGGGAATGGATGAGAGCACAGGTCCCCCTCCTGTCCCCTCCTGTGTCCTCCTATGTCCTCCTGTGTCCTCCTGTGCCCTCCTGTGCCCTCCCGTGTCCTCCCGCGTCCTCCCGCGTCCTCCCGCGCCCTCCCGCGCCCTCCCGCGCCCTCCCGCGCCCTCCCGCGTCCTCCCGCGCCCTCCTGCGCCCTCCTGTGTCCTCCAGCTCCTCAGCACACTTTCTTGCTCCTCCACACTCACTTTGGTCTTTCGTATGAGATGATGATACATCATCAAGAACCTACCAGATGTAGCCGGGTGTTGGTGGTGCACGCCTTTAATCCCAGCACTCGGGAGGCAGAGGCAGGCGGATCTCTGTGAGTTCGAGGCCAGCCTGGTCTCCAGAGCGAGTGCCAGGATAGGCTCCAAAGCTACACAGAGAAACCCTGTCTTGAAAAAAAAAAAAGTCTCCAGGTCCACAAAACTGAAAGCTATGATGCTTTCTCCCTCTCATTCTTTGGAAGTGCCTTTTGAGCCCAGGGTCTTATGCATGCTAGGAGGTGAACTCAGGGTCTTATGCATGCTAGGAAAACACTCAACCGCTGAATGGCTTTATCATCTTTAGAACCAAAACTAGAGCGCTAGGGAGACGATCACTGGGTAAAGTGCTTATTGTGCAAGCAAGGGTAACTGACATAAAAAGCCAAAAGCCAGGTTTGGAGGGGCATGCTTGTCAGCTCACTACTCAGAAGGTAGATACAGAAGAATCCTTAAAAAAATAAGGTAAAGAGCCTGGTGAGATGGTTCAGCGGGTAAAGGGCTTGCCATCTAAGCACGAGGACTGGAATTTGGATTCCCAGCAGCCATGTAAATGCCTGATGGACACAGAAGACCAAACAATCTGGCTAGCTAGACTAGCCTATTGGCAAGGCTGGGGTTAAACTGAGAGATTGTGCCTCAATATATGATGGTAAAGATTGACATCTGGGGTCTGGAGAGATGGCTCAGAGGTTAAGAGCACTGAGTGCTCTTCCAAAGGTCCTGTGTTCAATTCCCAGCAACCACATGGTGGCTCACAACCATCCCTTATGAGATCTGGTGCCCTCTTCTGGTGTGCAGATATACATGGATGCAGAATGTTGTATACATAATAAATAAAATCTTAAAAAAAAAGATTGACGTCTTATGTCAATCTCTGGTCTCCATCGGTATATGCACACTCATGCAAACAAGCATACAGCACACACACACACACACACACACACACACACACACACACACACAGACACACACACTTTAAAAGAAACAGTAGATCAGACTGAAAGAATAGGAGACAGGGGGCTGGAGAGATGGCTCAGACATTGGCTGCTCTTTCAGAGGTCCTGAGTTCAATTCCCAGCAACCACATGGTGGCTCACAACCATCTATAATGAGATCTGGTGCCCTCTTCTGGTGTGCTGATATACATGGAAGCAGAATATTGTATTCATAATAAATAAAATTTTTTTAAAAAAAGAATAGGAGACAGAAAAAATACATGGCATGTCCCTCAAGCCTTACAGAACCTGTTGGGCATCATCATCCCTCTCTTACATGTGCCCATGGTGGTCCTAAGGTGTCTACTTCGAGTCAGACCCTATGTCAAGTTGTCCTTTGTCTGCATTATCTCCCATCTTTTCCTCTCAGTGACCCTCAGGACAGTACGGGTTATGGGCTTACTTTCCAGAGAAGGACAGGTAAATTCAGAGAGTCTAAGGAAATTATTGAACGGGAGCCAGGATTTGAGGCTGTCTGACTTTGAAGCCAGAGCTCCCATCTGTCCAGCTGAATTTACCGAGTGTTTACAAGACACACGCCAGAGGCTGGTGCCCCTTGCAACCTCAGCACTGGGGTGGTGGCGCTGAAGCAGGAGGGTCTCCATAGAGACACCACTTCCCTGGCAAGAAAATATCAAAAAAAGAAAAAAAAGAAAGAAACAAAGTGCCACACATAAACTGGGCAGGGTGGCACACTTTTGTAATCCTAGTTCTGAAGAGGTGAAGGCAGGAGGACTAGAAGTTCAAGGTTATCCTTGGCTACATGGTAAGTGTAAGGCCAGTCTGAGACTCATGCAAACCTGTCTCACAAAAAAAGCATCAAACATCATTTTAAATATTTTGAACTTTGTTGTTTGTTGTGTCTGTCTGTGTATGTGTGTATGTGAACCACAGTATGAGTGTAGAGGTCAGAAGACAAGTTAGAGCAAACGTGTGTTTCAGGACTAGAACTCATGTCCACAGTGTTGGCAGTGTGTCCCTTACTAGCTGAGCCATCTTGCCAGCCCCATATCCCATTCTAAATTCCATTTATGCTGTGCTGGGTATTGAAGCCAGGGCCCTGAGTATACTGATTGCTTTGCCAGTTGGGCTACATGCCTAGCTCCCATCATACACACTGTATACACTGTAATTCATTTGGATGAATAAGGGTTTATGTATTTTTAGAAGTCATTTATTATTTTATGTGCATTGGTGTTTTCCTGCATGAAGTCTGTGTGAAGGGTCAGATCTTGGAGTTTACAGACAATTGTGAGCTGCCATGTGGATGCTGGGAATTGAACTTGGGTCCTCTGGAAGAGCAGTCAGTGTTCTTACCCCCTGAGCCATCTCTCCAGCCTTGGATTATGTATATTTTTTTCTTTTTGTTTTTTTGAGACAGGGTTTCTTTGTGGCTTTAGAGGCTGTCCTGGAACTAGCTCTTGTAGACCAGACTGGTCTCGAACTCACAGAGATCCGCCTGCCTCTGCCTCCCAAGTACTGGGATCAAAGGCGTGCGCTACCACCGCCCGGTTGATTATGTATTTTTTTTTTTTTTTAGAGATTTATTTATTTATTTTGTGTACAACATTCTGCCTCCATATATGCTTGCACGCCAGAAGAGGGCACCAGATCTCATTACAGATGGTTGTGAGCTACCATGTGGTTGCTGGGAATTGAACTCAGGACCTCTGGAAGAGCAGCCAGTGCTCTTAACCTCCGAACCATCTCTCCAGCCTGATTATGTATTTTTTTTTAAAATTATTTGGGGCTGAAGAAGAGATAGCTCAGCAGTTATGAGCACTGGTTACTAAAGCTGACTATTGGGAGTCCCGCCCCTCCAGTCAGCATCAGGGTGTGTGAGACAATCCATGAATGCGGTGATAGCTTAGGAAATTTTTTTTCTTTTTTAAAAAATTTAAGCCGGGTGTTGGTGGTGCATGCCTTTAATCCCAGCACTTGGGAGGCAGAAGCAAGCGGATCTCTGTGAGTTCGAGGCCAGCCTGGTCTCTAGAGCGAGTGCCAGGATAGGCTCCAAAGCTACACAGAGAAACCCTGTCTCAAAAAAAAAAATTAAATTAGAAACAAGCTTGTTTTACGTGTCAATCCCAGTTCCCTCTCCCTCCCCTTCATCCCCTTTCTGCTCCTCAGGGAAGGCGAGCCCTTCCATGGGGGGTCTTCAAATCTGTCATATCATTTGGAGCTGGGCCTAGGCCCTCCCCGCTATGTCTAGGCTGAGAGAGTATCCCTCTATGGGGAATGGGTTTCCAAAGTCCATTCATATACTAGGGATAAATACTGATCCACTCCCTGAGGCCCCATAGATTGCCCAGACCTCCAAACTGACACCCATGTTCAGAGGGTCTGGGTGGGTCCTATGCTGGTTTCCCAGCTATCAGTCTGGGGTCCATGAGCTCCCCCTTGTTCAGGTCAGCTGTTTCTGTGGGTTTCTCCAGCCTGGTCTTTTTTTTAAAATTTATTTATTTATTATGTATACAATATTCTGCCTGCATGTGTCCCTGCAGGACAGATGAGGGCACCAGATCTCTCATTACAGGTGGTTGTGAGCTACTATGTGGTTGCTGGGAATTGAACTCAGGATCTTTGGAAGAGCAGCCCCCACTCTTAACCTCGTGCCATCTTTCCAGCCCTGGTCTTGACCCCTTTGCTCATCACTCCTCCCTCTCTGCAACTGGATTCCAGGAGTTCAGCTCAGTGTTTAGCTGTGGGAGTCTGCTGCTTCCATCAGCTACTGGATGAAGGCTCTAGGATGGCTTATAAGACAATCATCAATCTCATTATCAGAGAAGGGCATTTAAGGTAGCCTCTCCACTATTGCTTAGATTGTTAGTTGGGGTCATCCTTGTCATTTCCCTAGTGCCAGATTTCTCTTTAAACCTACAATGGCCCCTCTATTTCGGTATCTCTTTTCTTGCTCTCCTCTATTTCTTCCCCTGATTCAATCTTCCTGCTCTCTCATGTCCTCCTCATCCCTCCTCTTCTCCCCTTCTCTTTTTCCTACTTTCCTCCCTCTCCCCCGTGCTCACAATTTGTTCAGGAGTTCTTGTCCCTTTCCCCTTCTCCGGGGGACCATGTATATCTCTCTTAGGGTCCTCCTTGTTTCCTAATTTCTCTGGCAGTGTGGATTGTAGGCTGCTAATCCTTTGCTCTATATCTAAAGCTATATGACTGAGTGCATACCATGTTTGTCTTTTTGTGACTGGGTTACCTCACTCAGAATGGTTTCTTTTAGTTCTATCCATTTGCCTGCAAATTGCAAGATTCCATTGTTTCTTTCTTTTTTTTTTTTTCCTGCTGAGTAGTGTACTCCATTGTATAAATATACCACATCTTCTCTATCCATTCTTCAGTTGAGGGGCATCTAGGCTGCTTCCAGGTTCTGGCTATTACAAATAGCTTAGGAAAATTCTTATCTAATAGTTAGACCTTTTTTGTTTGTTTGTTTTTGTTTTGCTTTTCGAGACAGGGTTTCTCTGTGTAGCTTTGGAGCCTATCCTGGCACTTGCTCTGGAGACCAGGCTGGCTTCGAACTCCAGAGATCTGCCTGCCTCTGCCTCCCGAGTGCTGGGACTAAAGGCGTGCGCCACCAATGCCAGGCTAGTTAGACCTTTTTATCTGAGGGGGGAAATAAAGAAGCACAAATGATTTCTGATGACAACTTTCTTTTTATTTCATCTAGAAAAACCTCTCTGAAACATTTCTCTTGCTCTCTTCCCAATGCTTTATTCAGCAGCTTCTTTCTAATTAGGTCTCCTATCTCTCTCTCTCTCTCTCTCTCTCTCTCTCTCTCTCTCTCTCTCTCTCTCCCTGCTTCCCTGCTGCCTCTGCCCTTTGCTCTCCTTGATGGCTCTCATGGCACAGAAGGAAGGGATAGAAAGGAGTTGGGGAAGAAGAGGAGGAGACAGCTGGGATGGCTTCCCAGGTGCTGGGGGAGGGGCTGTGATTGGACCTCTCCAGGTCTCTATAGGAAGCTATACCTGGTCCAAAAGTAAGCTGCACAGGGCCAGAGAGAGGGCTCAGAGGTTAAGAGTGTTTCCAGCTCTTCAAGAGGATGGGTTTGAGCTGGGCAGTGGTGGCATGAGTCTTTAATTCCAGCACCTGGGAAGCAGAGGTAGGTGTATCCCTGTAAATTCAAGGCCAGCCTGGTCTACAGAGCAAGTACCAGAACGGGCTCCAACCCTACAGAGAGAAACACTGTCTTGAAAAACAAAAACAAACAAAAACAAAAACAAACAAACAAAAAACAAAACAAAAAGTTTATAAGTAAGCTGGAAGATCAGGCCACTGGCAAAGAAGGAGTTACAGAACATCAACTTGGGGGATGGCAAGAGGTGAGAGAGGCTCTAGCCAAGCAGTTCTTATCTTCAGGGACATTTAAGAACGGTTACCACTTGTAGGGAATTTCCCGGACTATGAACTTTATTGGAGAGAAGATAGGAAAGGTTGAGCCGGAGGAAGTTCAGCTCAGGCTCCACACCCCTTCCCCCATTCTCCCACACCTGGGTCCCACCCTTTCCCTACATGAACCCCTATACCTCTCCCTAAGCCCTGTCTCCCCCGTTTATAGCACTTATCAGCATTCAGTATGTTTAAATGATGTGATGAGACCAGTACTCAGAGATCTGTACTGAGGAGCAGGAACAAAGTGCAGGGATGGTCGCTCTTCCTGAGAGACGGTTGAAAGAACAAAATAGGCATATGCCAGTAAATAAATAGCTGGGCATGGTGTCTCAGACCTACAATTTCAGCATTTGGGAGCCTGAGATGAGAGGAGAGCCATGAGTTCCGGGACAGCCTGAGCTACATGGCGAATCCAAGCCAGTCTGCGCTACAGTGTGAGACTCTGTCTCTAGAAAGTGTAAAGAGCCAGGTAGATGGTGGTGGTGGCACATGCTTTCAATCCCAGCACTCAGGAGGCAGAGGCAGGTGGATCTAGCTCTTCGAGTTTGAGGCCAGCCTGGTCTACAAAGCAAGTTCCAGGACAGCCAGAGCTGTTATACAGAGAAATCCTGTCCTGAAAAAAAAAAAAAAGTGAAATGAAATGAAACAAAAACTTGCACACACACACACACACACACACACACACACACACACACCACACACACACACACACACACACACACACACACACACACACACACACACCACACACACACACACACACACACACACACACACACACACACACACACCACACACACACACACACACACACACACACACACACACACACACACACACACACACACACACACACACACACACACACACACACACACACACACACACCACACACACACACACACACACACACACACACACACACACACACACACACACACACACACACACACACACACACACACACACACACTACACACACACACACACACCACACACACACACACACACACACACACACACACACACACACACACACACACACACACACACACATACACACACACACACACACACACATACACACACACACACACACACACACACACACACACACACACACACACACACACACACACACACACACACACACACACACACACACACACACACACACACACACACACACACACACACACACACACACACACACACACACACACACACACACACACACACACACACACACACACACACACACACACACACACACACACACACACACACACACACACACACACACACACACACACACACACACACACACACACACACACACACACACACACACACACACACACACACACACACACACACACACACACACACACCACACCACACACACACACACACACACACACACACACACACACACACACGATTTTCTCATCTAGCTGATTGTAAGGAGCAAAAGTCTCAATCCTGGGAAGACTATCTGCTCACCTGTTATATATTTTATTACCTTGTAAACATTTTCTAGGGCTGTAGAGATTGTTGAGTGGTTAATGCACGATCTGCTCTTGCAGAATTGGATTCCTAGCCTCATGTTGGCCGGTGGCTCACTAACATTTGTCCATCTGGCTCTCGGGAATCCAATGCACATATTCATATGCACACAATAAAATGAAAAAAATTACGTGTCTGTGTTATGTCTGCTACAGATATGCACTGCCAAGTTTAGCTTTTTCCTCCTCTGTTTTAAGATGTTGTCTAACCAATGTGAGTCTTCAGTGCTCCACAGGCTGACAGCAAGAAGCAGGAGTCAGTATAGGTGGCAAACAGGATGTTGGTTTAGAACGTATTTTGAGTCTACTAGTAGGTCCCAAAGAATTAGAAAGCTCAAGCCAAGCATGGTAGTACCATCCTGTACTCCTGGGATTTAGCAGGAAGAAACAGAAGGATTAGGAGTTCAAGGCCATCCTTGGCTACAGAGTGAGTTCAAGGCAGTCCTGAGCTATATGGAGAGAGGGAAGGCAGGGACTATGGTTGAAGACTAGATAAGGTCACTGAATTGAGCAGAAATCAACTTGTTATCCAGGTCCCCGTGTGCTCAGGAGCCTTGGAAGGGACTTCTAAGTGGAGGGTGCAGCCAATTGAAGGTTTAGAGCGATTCTGGCATGGACAGATGCTAGAGGTTTTGAAAAGGAGGCTAGGAAGCAGGATGCACCAGGGCAGAGAGAGCCCTGTCAGCTGCATGTAGTAGTTTAGAGACAGAGGGTGTTCCGGGGAACAGATGCACACTAGGAGACCCTGAGACTGGATGTAAAATATTGACCCAGCGAAATGTACCTGGTGTTTGCACTGACTAAACTGGTATAGCAGCTTCTTCTGTGAGGAGAAAATTCCCTGGGCTGCAGGTCACCCCACCCCAAAGGCTCTTCCCAGTTTCACACTCAGGCTGGAAGCCACCCCCCACCCCCCCTCCCCCGCATCTTCTCCCTGCCTGCCACCATGCTCTCTGCCATGATGATCACAGACTAATCCTCTGAAACTGTAAGCAAGCCCCTAATTAAATGCTTGCCTTGGTCCTGATGTCTCCTTACAGCAATAGAACAGTGACTAAGGCAGCATCCTTTACTCTATCACTCCACATTCTGCTGTCTCCTGTCGTCTGGTGTGTGCCCTCTTCCTCGGAAGGACATTCATCCTCGGATTTAAGAACCACTTAAGAAGCCGGGCGTTGGTGGCGCACGCCTTCAATCCTAGCACTCGGGAGGCAGAGGCAGGCAGATCTCTGTGAGTTTGAGGCCAGCCTGGTCTCCAGAGCAAGTGCCAGGATAGGCTCCAAAGCTACACAGAGAAACCCTGTCTCGAACCCCCCCCCCAAAAAAAAAGAACCACTTAAGATAACCCAGCACAGACACTTTTCCTGAGATCCTTAACCTACTGGTGCTGTTTGACAGCAGAGGCAATGCTCCTGCCCAGAATGCACGAGGCCCTGGATTCAAACCCCAGTAGCATAAACATCACCAAAATGTTCCTTTTCTAGATGGGATTTCACAGGTCTGTAATCAGCACTCAGAAGGCTGAGGCAAGTTCATAGTCCAAGTCACAATGCGGGGTTGAATAATGAGGGTCTGTCTAGAAAACAACTACAAAATGGGAGTCTCTGGGTTGGAGTGATGGCTGAGCAGTTAAGAGTGCTGACTGCTCTTCCTCAGCATCAGAGTCCGATCCCAGCACCCACACCAGGCCGCTCCCAACTGCCTGGAACTCCAGCTACCTGGGGCCACCTGACTCTTTGTCATCTCTTTATCTCCTCAAAAGGACATCTCTGTACCAAGGTATCACATTAGGTTTGGAAAACACCTATATTAGCTGGGCATGAAAGTCACACTTGTGAGACCAGCATTTGGGAAGCTGAGGCAGGAGGATTGCTGTTGACTCCCAGGCCAGCCTGCTGAGCTGTATCATTTCCAGTCTATCTTACAGCTAGACTATTTCAAGAAACAAAACCAAGCTGGGCAGTGGTGGCACACCCCTTTAATCCCAGCACTCGGGAAGCAGAGGCAGGCGGATCTCTGTGAGTTTGAGACCAGCCTGGTCTACAAACTATTTCTAGGACAGCCTCCAAAGCCACAAAGAAACCCTGTCTTGAAAAAACAAAACAAAACAAAAAAACAAAAAAACACACACAACAAAACCAACAGCCACCTGCCCACATCCATCCCTGTTTAATGTGGCAGCTCCTCAGCCCCTTTTGTCATCAGGGACCTGTTTTCTCTTTGTGCTCTGACATTCTTCTAGGTGGCTTTCTCCTTCCCCTTTAGATTCGGAGAGCCCCCCCCCCCAGCCCCCAGCCTGAGTTTCTCCTTTGGCAGTGTTACCAGAGGGCACAGAGATGGCTCCATTAGTTTTGTGGATCCCTGAGGGCAAGGACTTGTTTTATCTTTTTAAATCCTGGTCTGGTACTGGCTGTGCACACTGTGGGTGCGCAATAGCTGTTGATTGACTGGGTAAACAATGCACTTAGTCCCCTGGGGTGTCATATTCTTCCTTTTCCAGGGAGACTGCAATAACATTAGGCAGAGCAGACTGGATCTCTTAATGTGATTACCTGGGATTTGTAGGCAGTGGACTCTTTTCCCCCGATTTTATTGGGTACATCCATCTCCACAGAATAGAAATTCCCCAACAGAAACCACTCATGCTGCTGGCCAAATGGTGACCACCACTGATTTTTTTGACCCCCCTCAATCTTGATTCCTTTTCAGCTAAAGCTGCTGTCACCAGCCCAAGGTATGGGAAGAACTCAATTCAGTACTGAGAGAAGCAAAATTTACCCAAGTTCTGGCACCAAACCTTTTCTGCAGTTGAACCATCCACCGTGAGCCAATTGGTAGGCTTAGCAAGTTTTAACTTTTTAAAAAAATTACTTGATACAATCAACATAGCACAAAATAGATCAGCTTAAAGTGTAACTTAGGGCTGGAGAGATGGTTCAGCGGTTAAGAGCACTTGCTGCTCTTGTAGAGGACCCAGGTTTGGTTCTCAGATTCACATGCTGGCTCACAACCCTGCACCTCCAGTTTCAGGGATCCTAAACTATCTTCTGACCTCCGAGGGGACCAGGCATGTACACGGTGTACAGACATACACAAAAGCAAAGCATTCATGCGTGTAAATTAAATCTTCCAAATGCAGTCCAGTGTTTCTTCCAGTCAACTTAGAATTGTACAACCACCTCCACCATCTCCTCATCCCAGCTTTCTTTGGTTTCTGAAACAAGGTCTTGCTATGTAGCTCTGGCTGGCTGGGTTCTCACTGTTTAGTTCAAACTGGCCTCAAAACTGTGGCAATCCTGTCCCTGAGTGCTGGGATTATAGGAGTGTGCTTACCATGCTTGACTTGGTATTTTCTGCCCCCATCCTAAACAAGCTCCACACCCACTATCAGTCACCTCCCATCCCCGGAACCATATCTCTTTATTCTGTGATTTCTAGAGATATGCTCATGTGACTGGCATCTTCCATATAACATGCTTTCAAGATTCATCTGTGTTGTGACATCTGAGTCCATTTTTTTTGTTTTGTTTTGTTTTTGAGACAGGGTTTCTTTCTGTAGCCCTGGCTGTCCTGGAACTCAGAAATCCGCCTGCCTTTGCCTCCTAAATGCTGGGATTAAAGGCCTGTGCTACCACTCACTGCCCGTTGGTGAATCCTTCCTTCTTAAGCAATTGTTTTACCTCTTCACTAGCCAACAGATATGTGAGTTAACACTTTTAGGTATTACAACTTATTCATACATAAAAAATGAATTAATAGCTGTCTGGGCTGAGAGGATTATCCAAGGTATGCAGGAAGGTATGGATTACATCTAAACTATACATTTTATGAATGCATAAACATCTGAATATTGTGAGCCCGGCTAAGGAGGGCATGTTCCTGAGCTTATGTACTGTTGCTAACCCAGGCAAGGAGGTAATCAGGTGAGAGTCTCTGTGTTTCATCCCTACCAAAGTCTATTAGTTTTATTCTCCTAGGTAACAAGTTGCATCTTTTAGCCCTGGCAAGTCATCTCATCCATACTTGTTGCTAGGAGACAAGGTTACCATATGCTTAGCTCAGTGCAAACTACTGCCGTCATAAACGAAATCACTGAACAAACAGAATTTGAACATTTTATTTCAATTTTTACCAAGACTAGGAAAACACTAAAGCTGTAGCTATTGCTAAGGGCTTGTGCTACCTGTATTTGCCATTTGTAGTTTTTTTGTGTGATTTTACTTCTTTTGGTGGTGTTGGGGATCAAACCAAAGGTCATTTACATGCTATACACTCTTACCACTCAGTTACAGTCGTAGCCCTTGGTTTTTTAGGATAAGGTCTTATGATGTAGCTCAGTCTCTGCCGTGCTGAGATCAAGAGGTGAGCAACAACTCCCAGCTAAGGCTGGTTTTCTCTTACCAGTCAGATGTGACTCTTCCCAAGGCATTAAGTAATGGAACTAAGGCAGAGATTTCAGTAATAGAGAAAGCAAAGAAAAAAAACCTGTGCCACGATTAACCACAGAGACTCAGAAATCCAGTTTAGATAAAACTGTCATTTGTTCACAAACTTCCTGTAATTTTGCAGGTATCTCACAACTATGAAATACATGGGAGCATAGGGGATGGAGAAGGCAAGTGGACAGTGGATTAAGAATGATTCTTTTACCACCCAGAGCTGCCTGGGGCATAATTTCCCCTTCTCAACCTTGGTAAGAGCAGCTGGAGATAATGAACAGTGGTTAAAGATGCTTTGTTTTACACTCAGCAAAAAGGCTCATTAACACCTCAACTGTTTTTCCTGCAGCAGTGGAAGGGTGCCTGCTGCTGCTGTTGCTAATCTTGGAAACCCTCAGGGCAGCAGGGACAAAGAGGAGGGTAATTCACCAGAAAATGGCATCCACTGATTTTGGATTATGCGCACCACTGCTTCTCTCCATTCAAGTGCTTAATTAAGAGCTGACTAGTACAAAATATAGGAAACTGCAGTTCTTCCTAGAACTATCTAGGGAGCCACGGCATTTCTACAGGGATGAGGGCAGCGTGTTGCCAAATTTCCATTGTGGATGGAGTAGGGTTCACGTTACATCTGGTGCTCTGGGGGACAAAAGGCCCATGAGTGTGAAAGTTCTCTTAGTGAAGGGATGACACAGGAGTGGCAATGTTTCATTTTCATTTTATCATGGAGAAATCAAAGCAAAACACAGAGACGAGGGTCGCTGTCCAGCTGGCGTGTCTAATCTGTGGTCCATGGACCACATGAGGCTGAAGATAACTATGAACACAGCCTAACAATAAAATCACAGTCCTAATTTTTTCATTTTTACTCATTTGTCATCTACTTCCTGGGTCTAAAGTGTGAACTCTGGAGGTGACAATAAAGCCGCACAATGTCAGAAGAATGGTTGCTACAGAGGGAGTCTTCTCCAGGGAAGTAGCCCTTGAGGCTACCATGCTCTGGAAGATGGTCCCACACCCACACAAGTAGCAGAAAAAAGAACACATAAAATCGGGAGGGGAAATTGCTGAGGGTGGGGAAGGAATTGCAGGGGAGGAAAAGGGGGATTTAATCACACCTTATGAATGTGTGAAGTTTTCAAACAATAAAAAAGATTAGAGATTGGATGAACCCAGGATATGTAATCCAGTCACAGCAGGAGAATTACAGCTTCTTCCACCTTAGCATGACATCATTTATTCAAAGTTTTTGTAAGTCTCTATGTGACCAACTGATGCACGTGGCCCTCCACAGAAGAGATTGCAGAACTGCTTTCATAACAATTCAATTGGGCAGATTTAAACAGAAGGCTTCAAATTTCAGAAAGTAAGCAAAATCCACACTGCTTTAAAATGTATAGAAAGTTGCTGGGCAGTGGTGGTGCACGTCTTTAATTCCAGCACCTGGGAGGCAATGGCAGGCAGGTCTCTGAGTTTGAGGCCAGCCTGGTCTACAAAGCTACACAGAGAAACCCTGTCTTGAAAAACAAACAAAACTGTATGGAAAGTCACAGTGAGTAGGTAGGGTCCCAGAGTTCTCAGCAGTGTTCGCAGGACTCTTCCGGTTGACTGGGAAGGCAGGCGAGGTGCTATCATTGGTAAGTCTGCACTCCCATAGCCCTTTGCTTAACCCTCAAGGTTAAAATACAAGATCATAAATGGAACTCCTCCTTTTTGCTAAGTTTAGAAATATTGTGTATTTAGTGTGTATTCATTTGGAGTTCAGAGAACAACTTTTGGGAGTCAATTCACTCCTTCTGCCATGTGGGCTCCAGGGATGGAATTCAGGTAACCACCTATCTCACCACCCTAACATAAAATCAAAAGGGGAAGTCCTTTTTATGTATGTTTGTCTTATTGGTTGATAAATACAGCACTGTTGGCCAATAGGAAAGCAAGATAGGTGGGGCTAAGAATTCTGGGAAATCTAGGAAATTAGTCGCCATGTGAAAGAAGTCTCCTGGGAAGACAGGACGCATAAGGCCTGCGTCCTCGATAAATCTTTATAAAATATATAGATTAATGGTTGATACTTAGGACAGAGCTAGCAAATGAGAAATCTTAGTCATTGGCCAACAGCATTGTAACTAACATACGACTCTGTGTTATTTGGGGGCCCTAACGTGGTGGCGGAAGCAGGTGGCTGGCAGAAAGTTATTGTTACATTACCACCTTTAAAAAAATGTTAATTTTTTTTATTCATGTATGTATCTGTGTGTGCATAAAGAGTTTAAGACCTGGCGCTTAAAGAGTTTAAGATGGCTATAAGCTGCTGACATGGGTGCTGGGAACTGAGCCCAGGTCCTCTGAAAGGGCAGGGAATGCCTCTTAACCACTGAGCCGTCTCCAGTCCTTCCCCCTTTAAAAAATAAAACAAGCTGGGTGGTGGGGGCACATGCACCGGGGAGGCAGAGGCAGGTGGGTCTCTGTGTGAGGCCAGCCCGGTCTACAGAGCCGAGTTTCAGGATGGTTAAAGCTACACAGAAAGAAACCCTGTCCCGAGAAAAAAACAAACAAAACCCATGTCCTTAAAAAGAGTAATTTATGTTGAATATTAAGAGATTAACAATAGTCATTATTCTTACATTCATACAATTAACTATTGGGAAAGCCATAAGCCCATATACCTCCTAACTATTTCTAATTGTCACTAAGAGACGAACAGCCTGGGAGCAGTGGCTCAAGCCCATAGCCTCAGCACTTAGGAAGGTGATTCAACAGAGTTGCCAAGTTCCAGACTAGCCTGGGCTATACAGTTAATTCCAGGTCAGCCAAAGAAAGGAAAAAAAACAAAAACAAAAAACAAACACTCTTTTGTTTATAAAAGGATCAGAAAATGCCAATCAATCAGAAGTATTTAGAAAGAAGCCTTTTCCCTGCCCTCTCCATTTTTCCTAAGAGAAAGCCTATGTAGTCCAAGTGGCTTTGAACTCCTACTCTTCCGGCCTCAACCTCAGCTGCTGGAATACAGATTCACATAATCACATCCTACTAGAATGAGGACACTGCTCAGCAGGTGTGGTGGTGCACGCCTCTCTAGAGGCCAGCACTTGGGTGGCATGGACAGGCAGATCTCTTTTACACAGAGAGTTCCAGGACAGCCAGGGCTATACTCAGGCCTTGTCTTCAAAAATAAAACAAAAATCATTGCTTTTGGAAGCTGATAAATCTTTGGAATCGCTGATGTACCATTTTGGGATAATTTGAGGCAATTGGTTGAAGAAAGAACTGAAGAAAAAAATTCTCCACTTCCAATCTTGTTCCTACCCAGACTTTGGGTTAGGACTGAGGACTGGCACAAATGCACTTGAGCCCCAACTGTGAATGTGGTGTGACAACTAGAAAGATGATGACTTAGTGTCGGTCAGCTACTGTGAACCAGCAGGCACTGTCCTGAAGACCGAGGATGAATGGGCACTGCAGGAGAAAGGCTGAAGCTGCAGTCATGACATGGACAGGGTAGACACAGCTGCTGTCAACAGCATCCTACAGACAATGGGCACACCCCACCTTTGAAGGCATCAGCTGAGTGAACCCCTAATGACTTCTGGTTACACTGGTTTCTCTGCTCAGATAGCTCACAGCAGTGTTCTGCACTGTGAAATCTGATTCAGCATAGACCCATGGGCTGGGACACTCAGAGAGTGTGGCAGAACACATGGTCTTTAAAGATCTGCTCCTCTGTTGGTGAAAAGACTTTGCCACAAACTGGACAATTCAAGACACTGATCTGCATTTGGTGCTTGTTCGAGATCTGCTCACGGACTTTATCAGCAACGATGGCAGCAAGCTGGAAGAACAGAGGACAGTAGCAATGTGAGCTCTGCACCACACAGACAAGTCCTTGCCTTGCTTTTCATCCTATTCTCAGTGTCTAGGCATAATTAGCACAGGAAAGGTACTCCAGACATGAACACATTCACAGAAGGAAAGGATCTCTGGCTTTCTCTAACCCAGGACTGGTTAACATAGCCCTGGGCTGGAAGGAGCACTGGGCAGGCCTTGCTTAGTCAGCTGCCCAGGTCACATCTGTTCCCCCATCACTGCCAACTTATCTTGCAGGAGGAGACTCTGAGCAATGCTGATAGAAACCTAATTTCTTCTCCTCAACTCAACAGGCTACCCCAGCCCTGGGCCCTGGACGGGTGGAGCCAGCTGACCCCTGCTCCACTCTCTCTGGTTCTCCCAGGATTTGGAGCAGAAATAAAAATGGAGATTTCTCAGGGATTTTATATATGAACATCAATCTCATGAACCAAATACTTACCAGGCTGGGAGGAGAACTTTCTTGAATACCTGAGGGGAATAAAAAAGATTTCATTCATTCAATGAAAAAAACAGTATGCCTGACACCAGCTGTTCTAGATGTGTTCTATGTCGCTGTCCCCTCTTTCACTATGCAGAGATCTGTCTGCCTCCGAGTGCTGGGATTAAAGGTGCAGGCCACTATGCCTGTCTGCTGTTATCTTTGGAGGGCACTCACCATCAAAAATGTCTGCAGCAGAATGTGCCTGGGCTTTCAGTTCTCTATTTTGTTAGAATCCTTTGTTTCACATTAATTGTGATTGTGTGTGTGTGTGTGTGTGTGTGTGTGTGTGTGTGTGTGTGTGTGTGTGTGTAAGCCAAAGAACAACCTCAGGTGTCTAGTCCTAGTCTGCTTTGTCTGAGGCAGGGTCTTAATTGTTTGCCCAGGCTAGCTGGGCTGCGGGCCTATGGCCTCCCGTCTCACAGAAGGAGCACAACACTGGAATTACAAAGGTATGCTGTGCTACAGCCACCTAGCTTTGTGTGGACCAACACTCACAAAACACGCTACTCACTTGGCCCTCTATCTGGCCCAACCCTTGGGAGATTGCTAGGCAGGTCCTCTAAAAGAGCTCAGTGCTCACTGTGGTCCTATGTAGCCAGGGAATTGGGAAGCAGTCACCTGGAGGTGCCTTATATATCGTCATTACTGTGACAACACATGGAAGGATCTCCTGCTACACCATTTGTCTCATCAGCCCCGCTGACTCCACTGGTCCCCCATTGCTCAGCAAGAAAGTCAGTTAGAGAAAAGAGATAGGATCCCATTCTGTGGCTCAGGCATGCATCAAACTCACATCAACCCTCCAACCGCAGCTTCCAAAGTGTTGGGATTACAGGCGTGAGCAAACAAGTTCAGCTCAATGTTGTTAGTATTTTGAGAGGGGGTCCCCCAAAGCCCAGGCTGGCCTTGATCTCACTATGTAACCTGGGATGACCCTGAATATCTAATCTTTCTGCCTCCACTTTACAAATCCTAGCATTTATTGGCACATGGAACTATGCCCGGTTTCTGAGGTGGTAGGGATCAAAGCCTTGCAGCATCCTAGGCAAACACTGTAAGAACTGAGCTATCTTCTCAGCCCCTCATCATTTTCATTATTATTTTTTTGTTTGAGACAGTCTCACTATTATGGCATCTGGCATGGCCTCACACTTTGTATGTGTGTACGCGCATTTACTTGTACAATATTTGACCACAACACCAGTAGCTCCTCTATCAGTTACTGCCCCGCCCCTCCCAATCCTGGGGACGGAAATCTTGGGCCTTCATGTATGTTAGGCAAGTGCTGTGAGCTACAACCCCAGTTGTTCTCTCTCACTGAACCCATGCTCACTTATACTGGCTGGCCAGCAATCTCTGGGGTGCTCTGGTCTACTATCCTTCACCAGAGCTTCAGTTAGAGGCACATGCCGTTGTGGCACTTTTTATGTGGGTGCTGGGGACCTGAACTGCAGGTCCTAAGCTTGCACAGCAAGCACTTTACCCACTGAGCCAACTCCCTAGCCTTAGTCTTCTACTTGTTCCTTTCTGAAAAGGCTTCCATGCTAGAAGAGTGACAAAGAATATAAAAGCATTAGAATATTTTAAAACAAAAATTAAACTTGTTCTTCTTGCCTCTTGCAAAGAACTGGTTATGACTTTGAAGAAAATGTTACTGCTTTAACCCATGCAAAAAAAAACAAATGAGGACTTGCATTAGCTTTGCAGACAATAGGGGCAGCCTCCCATTTGGAAGGGACAAGTAACTTCACATCCCTGAGAGAGAAATCGGCTCCTATGACCCTCGGCTGGGCCATCAGGGAGCTGCTGGAACTATGGGTTTCTGGGAGGCATAACCTGCCTCTAGCATTTCCATTTCCAAAACTTAATTAGCTTTCTCTTTTGTATGTGTATATTTTATACAGAAAGACATTTCTCTGATTTATATTGGGAAGGTAGCCATGGGACTCAATTTGTGTCTGCTGCCTCTAGGCAAATGACCTGATTTGTGTCCTCTGGATTCAGATTTATTTCTCAATTAACACTTCTTTACTGCAATTTTTCTATTGGGTCCTCAGCTTCTGCCCAGCAAGTCTTAGCAATACTAGCTTTAATTAGAAACACAAACACACACACACACACACACACACACACACACACACACACACACACACACACACACACAGAGTGGGGGTTGGGGGAAGCTTTCCAGACAGAATGGGTAAGTTGTCTTACCAGAATACGGGTTTCCGTACACAAGGCCTGGGTTTTGCCTACCAGCTCCTTTATCTGAAGATTTCATTCGATCTGGCAAATACGCACCGTAGAAGTCCATCTTGTGCAGTCTGTTGTTCTCTTCCTTCAGGAGCTGAGGACAGAGGATTTACAGATGTGTTGAATGAAAGACATGCAAGTGCCATAGTGTAGCCATGAGTGTGGAGGTCAGAGAACAACTCTGTGAAGTTGTTTTTCTCCTACTTTAACATGGATTTTGTAGTAGCTCATGTTAACATGCTTACTACTTGCATGTATGTAGCTGAAACTACCTTTAGTTCCTAGTTCTTTATTTTTGTATTTATTTTCTATTATTCATTTATTTTTGTTTTGTTTTTTAAGACTGTTTCTCTACATAACCCTGACTGTCCTAGAACTCACTCTGTATATCAGGCTGGCCCTGAACTCAGGGGATCTCCCTGCCTCCTGAGTACTAGAATTAAAGGCGTGTGCTGATATACCTGGCTAAGTTCCTGCTTCTTGTGGCTGTACAGATGACTTTATCATTAAGAGATTGTACTGCCTTTTGATTCTCAGCAAACCATGTTGTAACTCCAGCTCCAGGAGGATCCGATGGCTCTGGCCTCTGAGGGCGCCTGTACTCCCATGCACTCACCCTCACATACATGAGACACATAATTAAAAACAAAACCCTGCTTGTATTATCTCCAGAGTGCACCACCATGTCTCACTTTTTATTACAGTTCTGAATGAACGAAAACTTCTGAACATCACTTTCTTGGTGCTGTGGTTTGTTCCCCCCATCTACTCCAAGAGCATGAGACTAGAAGACCAGAAACAGACTTTCTGCAATCTCCAGACACATCAGTGCAAATAATAAAACCCAGATCAGAAATTCTCAAGGGGTCTATTGCCTGTGTATGTGGAGTTTCAGTGTGCTAGATGGAACGCTTATGGAGATGGGACTGCAAAGTGCGCATGGCCAGCACTTCTGAGCTATGCACATTAAGATTATTTGCTGGGGGGCTGGAGAGATGGCTCAGAGGTTAAGAGCACCAACTGCTCTTCCAGAGGTCCTGAGTTCAATTCCCAGCAACCACATGGAGGCGCACAACCATCCCTTATGAGATCTGGTGCCCTCTTCTGGTGTGCAGATATACATGGAAGCAGAATGTTGTATATGTAATAAATAAATAAATCTTTTAAAAAAAAGAATAGCCAATGGCCATTTAAAACTGTTAAAAAAAAGATTATTTGCTGGGGCCAGGTGGTGGTGGCACATGCCTTTAGTCCCAGCACTTGGGAGGCAGAGGAAGGTGGATCTCTGAGTTAGACCAGCCTGGTCTACAAGAGCTAGTTTCAGGACAGCCTTCAAAGCCAGAGAAACCCTGTCTCGAAAAACCAAAAAACTTAAGGCAGTGTATTTTGTTATGTCATCATTGTTATACCTTTACCATGATTTAAATAGAAACAAAAACTTTTGACAAAGCCCAGGTTTCCAGAAAGGGCATCGATGGAGCAGTGAGGTGTCAATCTATGAGTAGCAAGAATACTCAGGTGGATGAGAAAGGGTCAGGAGAGCACGGTTAGAAAGCAGTTAAGGAAAATGCTGGAATAAAGGGGAGACTCCAGTTTGCAGCATGGGACTGAGAGTTCTCCAAAGATGACAAAAAACAAAACAAAAGAACCCCACTCACTTGCTTGGACCACTGTTCTTTCTTGGATGCTGGGCATGAAATGTTGCTGTCATCAGCCAGTAAGGCTGTCAATAACTCAGTGTTTGACATATACAGATACTAAATTTTGGAATGGTGAATAAATGAATGAAAGTTTACCATGGCCACACCCATTATTGCTGTTTCTTGTGAGATGACTCCTATCATGCAAAGTGAGTTTAAGTAGGGCAGAGAGAGGGTTCATGTGCTGGACTTGGTATTCTATGCTTGTAATCCCAGTACTTGTGAGGCAGAGACAGCTCTGGCTGTCCTGGAATTGATTTGTAGACCAGGGTGGCCTATAAGTCAGAGAATGCCAGCCTCTCTGCCTCCCAAAGGCTGGGATTAAAGGTGTGCGCCACCACCACAAGGCTTATTTGAATATTTTGAGACCAGGTCTCACAATGTAACCTTGGCTGGCCTTGAGCTAATGGTGCCTTACCCTCCCAGCTGGGATCACAAACACAAGCTACCCTTCGCTCTGAAATCTTGGGGTTTTCTTCCTTCTTTCCCACTTACTTCATTTTCTATTTCCAGTGCCTTTTTCTCTTTCTTCAGCTCATATAAAACCTTGTTGTCACTTAACATTCTTGACAGGGCAAAATTCTCATCCTGTCAACAACAAAGACATTAGAATTAAGATCTTATACTGAAATGTAGCCCCAAGGTAGATTTCAGAGGAGCTGGCTTCCAAAGGGAAGAAGGCTGAGGTGGGGAGGAGGGAACTCTGGAAGGAGGAAGAGTGCTGGGGACTTGGCCAAATACTGGAGAGCTTGAGCAGGAATGGTGATGTCAAGGCATTTTCAGTTTATCTGGCAGGGTAAGCGACTACAAGAAGGCAAGGCAAGCTGACATATTAGAAGTAAAGATAACTAGAACCCTGTAATCCTAGCTAGCATGACAGGATCTTGTCAGTTGTGAGTGGACCCCTTACTCCATGGGGCCTGAGGCAATTGGGTCTATGTTGGGAGGACTTTCTCCCAGGCTCCACAAGGTACACAGCCTGGGCTCTTAACCCCCCAGAACGGTTGACTCAGCTAGTCTCCTGCTTCAGTGTTTCCCACTGTGTGCTTGCACACATACACGTTTCTCACAAACATACTTCAGCTAATCCTACTAGTTGTGGTTTTCGTTGCATGATTTTATTTAAATGCTGGTGCCCAAACTGCTGTGCGCTTCTAGCCGACCCTGAGGTAATCGAGAGGGGGCTACCCGATGACAGCGCTGATGTCGGGCTTCTTGCTCCCCATCCCCACTGGCTCCTGTTGGCTCTTCTGGTCCTGCTTCACTTCCTCAAAAGGCAGAAATAAGAAAGGACTCTTCTGAGTCTGCACCGAACCTCCTCATTATAGAAACTTTCCCTGAGATACACGAATGGGCCTGAGTTCCCAGAGACTCCCCATGCCCAGGTTGGCTTCTGGCCTAACTCCACCCCTCTCTTTTTGGGAAGAAAAAGTTCTTAGTAACAGTATACATCTTCTGGACTTGATCTAAAAATCCTAACCTGTCATGTCCCTTACTTTCCTGGGCCCCTTAACTCTGACACCTACCATTGTAGAAGCCCTGAGTTGCCTGATTTGTTTGTGGAGTCGCTGACACTCTTTGTACTTCTCTAAGTAACAGGCTCTCCCAGCCTCTACCTTTGCCTTTAAGCGGTCCACCTCTCGCACTAACTCCTCCGTTGTTTCCTTGTTCTTAGGCTCCTGAAGTACAAGATACACAGTCCTTACAGTTAGAGGGCTTTTGCATAAGAATAAAGACTTTTTATAAGCAAGGGGATGTAGTTCATAGGTAGAGGCTTGCATAGCATGTGTGGGATTGTGAGTCTGACACCCAGCGCACACCTTTAATCCCAGCACTCAGAAGGCAGAGGCAGGTGGATTTGTGTGAGTTTGAGGCCAGCCTGGTCTACAGAGAGAGAGTTCCAGGACAGGCTTCAAAGTTTCACAGAGAAACCCTGTTCGAAAAACCAAAGACTATAGATTAAAGCTATTTTTTTCCCTTCTTCAACACTCAAAAGCCTCACCTGTGCTTGGGGGTTAGGAAAGAGGTAGATGAAATGAAGAGGATGCCACAGAGCAGAAGAGCTGGGGTGTTGGTTCAGTGGGAGAGCGAGCACATGCTTAGCACATCCAAGCCCTGGGCTCAGTCCCCATCGCACACAACTGACCAGTGAACTGAGCTTCAGAGAACTTGTGACCCATCTAACATATATGTGCAGGAGTCTCTCAGCCATCCTGATCGTAATACTACAGTAATGTGGGCTCAGTGGTACCACAGCCATTTTCCAGAAGGGAGAAATGTGGTCTTGTAGGAAACAGTGTCAATTGTAAAGGTTGGTAATGAATTCAATTTCTCAAAGTCCCATCTATGTGCTGGACTTAACCTGAGAGCTGTCGGTTTGCAAATCCTGTCCTACTCTTCACTTTTCATGTTCGTGGTTTGGAGGCTGTCTTCAAACTTATTAGGTGGGAGGAGCATGAATTCCTAGTCCCTTACCTCTACCTGGCTGAGTGAGACTGTAAGAGTGAGCTGGCTAATATACAGTATATGTTCAGTCAGTTCTCAAAAGCTGATCATACACGGCAGCTACAATATGAGACAGTCTATAGTCATTTTCAGGTCAGAGATCCGCCTGCCTCTGCCTCTTGAGTGCTGGGATTAAAGGCGTGCGCCACCAACGCCCGGCGGATTTCTGTGTGAGTTCAAGGCCAGCCTGGTCTACAGACTAAGTGCCAGGAGAGGCGCCAAAGCTACACAGAGGAACCCTGTCTCAAAAACCACAAATAATAACAAAATTGGCTGTGAGTGTTATAATTTCATGTTGTATGGCTCTTTATAGTTATTAACTTGTTTGTCATAACAACTCTGGAGTGAGTTCCTAACCGAAAGACTTATCCACTACAGTGTTGTGATGTTTAATTTTCACTCCGCCTTGATCATGCATCATGTATTAGACATAGCCACCTCTCTGAAACATCTTTTAAATGGCAGATTATCTGTCCTTTTGGGTAGAACAGGTGAATGTTATCCTAATTTATTTGTCCTTTCCACCTCCTTCTAGGCGCCTGCCCGCCCACATAGACATGGAAAACAGTTAACATGCCTTTAGCTCCTGCTGTTGCTCCCGTGAGATCGTTTCCATCTGCTTCATGTTTTCCACTGTCTGCTCAAGCTTCATCTTCTGCTCCTTCTGCACAGAAACAGGCTTTAGTACCATGGCTGGGAACAGGCGCACGTGTACACACACACACACACACACACACACACACTCACACTCACTCACACACACACACACACACACACACTCACACACACACACACTCACACTCACACACACACACACACACACACACACACCTGCTGAACTCATTAGCAAGCAGGATGCTGAGGAAGAGATAAATCTTTTAGTTGTTGAATAAAATTATGATATAACCTCATATAAGATGGTTTCTTTGAGCTGGGTGTAGTGCACACCTTTAATTCAGTAGGAGAGGTAAAGGTGTCTTTTGAGACCTTCCTCAGAGCCATTAGTAAAGAAAGCACAAAGTGTATTTTCTTGGGAGTCTACCTGTTCAGTTAAACGGAGGAGGAGCTGGCTATTCTCATTTTTGAGACGTTGCAGCTGCCCTGTCTGGTCTTGGTCTCTTAGAACAAGCTTTTCCATTTCTTTCTCTTGAGTTGATAGCTGGGCCTAAAACGAAAATAGTGAATTCTACAGTAAGACATAAAACTACCCAGGAACAATGTTACATTCTAATGTATAGGAAGGAATATGTTTCTAGCAACTCCCACTGCAAAGAGGCCTCAGAGCTACTCCACTCTCGGGCTCTGCCCTACAGCCTAAGAATTTGACTCAACGGAGCAACCACAACCAGTTGTCTTATTTTTTTCTTTTTTAAACAAAACTTTATCTTTCTTCCTAAATACAGAGCAGTTCTTCTTTATATTATAGGATTTTGAGTAAAATTTTGCTTGGATAATTTTATAATAAATGAAAATCATTGTTATGATTATAATCCTTAAGATTAGGTCATGTAGGGGCTGGAGAGATGGCTCAGAGGTTAATTAAGAGCACTGACTGCTCTTCCAGAGGTCCTGAGTTCAATTCCCAGCAACCACATGGTGGCTCACAACCATCCGTTATGAGATCTGGTGCCCTCTTCTGGTGTGCAGATATACATGGAAGCAGAATGCTGTATACATAATAAATAAAATCTTTTTTAAAAAATATTATCGCATATAATATACACACACACAAATTATTAATTTCCTCATAGACCATTATTATTTGTAATAAACATGCATATATGGACCTACATGATCTAAGACTGAAAAATACATAACCTGTAACTTTAAATAATGTTTAGTCTTGATGGTCAATGTGATTGAGAAGAGCCTATTAGATGAGCACAGCACACTTTGCATCTGTGGACATTGCTTTTTTTCCCCCCAAGACAGGGTTTCTCTGTGTAGCCCTGGCTGTCCTGGAACTGGCTCTGTAGACCAGGCTACACTTGGACCCATCTGCCTCTGCCACCCTAGTGCTGGGATTAAAGTTGTACACCATACTTGGCTTGGATAACAAAGGCCTACCCTGAGGGGCTTGGGTCTTCCCAAGGGGGAAGGAGAAAGCTAGCCCAAGCATTCTTTGCTTCCTGGATGCTGTAGTGTAAGCTGCTTGCTCTGTCATACCCCCCCCCCACCACCACCACCATGGTGGACTGGAACCTCTTACACTCTGAGGCAAGTTTTTTGCATTAGCTATTCTGCCACAGCATGAAAGTTCAACGTCACAGCTGTGCTGTGAGGCACTGCAGCAATACAATGAACTGCATCTTTCTGGATTACCAGATCATGAATAGTGGCAAAGTGGAGAAAAATGCCCTTTAGCAAAAGCATGGTGTTGCTTACCTGAAGCTGCTCTACTCTGATTCCCATCTTCTCGTTTTCAGAGGTTATCTTCTGATTGTATTCTTTCAGCCTATGGGAAGTGGAAATGACTATTCACCTTAGCACGTAAGTGACTTAAGACTGGCTTGCCCTAAAACATCAGTTAGTTACCTATATATATATGCTATAACAGGAAGCTGTTTTCTTTTTGAGATAATGTATCATGTGGCCTGGGCTGACCTCAAACCCACTGTAATAAGGATGACCTTAACCTTCCGATCCAATGGCTCGGATTGTAGGGTGTTCAGTCACACCCTACTTCAACAGGCAATGTCAACTAACAAACAGCAGCCACTCCCATGCAAGAGGAGGGCAGGCATACTTACTGGAGCACCTCAGTCTCCCAACAGCCCTTCTGCTCTTCCACTTGCTGTTCTAACTTATTATGGGTCTTCTGCAGGGCCTCTAGTGCCTCCTGTAGAGTGAAACATAATTAAGGAGGCAGATCATTTTTAAGACACGTTTAGTATGTAAGCACTGTGATGGTTTCACGATCAATGTCCTTCTCAGGCTCAGGCATTTGAACACTTGGTTCCCCCAGCTGGTGGTGTGATTTGGAAAGGTTATGAGAAGGTGCAGCCTTGCTGGAGGAAGTACGTCACTGAGGGCAGGCATCCAGGGTTTATAGCCTTACCCCACTTCCCGTTCTCACTGAGATTCATGCTTGTCATAAAAGACATGTGTCCTCTTAGCTTCCTGCTTCTGCCACCATTCCTGTTTGCTGCCACATGTCCCCACCATGATGGACTCACCCCTTGGAACTTAAGCCAAAATAACCTTCCTCTTCCTTATGCTGCCCTTAGTCACAGTGCTCTATCACAGCAATTGGAGAGCAATACTCTATTAGCATTTTTACCTTAGTAACTACAATACTGTATTAGTTAGGCAGAGCACTATAAAGCAGAGAATGGCATATCTAAGGGGATTCCACACTAAAAAGCATTTTTAATTCTTTTTATTAAATTTATTTTACATTCCCAACCATAGTTTCCCCTCCCTCCTCTCATTCCCTCCTTCTACCTCCCCTCTGCCTCCCCCAATTCACTCCCCCTCTGTTTCTGTTCAGAAAGGGTCAAGCTGTGGTAGAACTAAATACCTCTCCTTGTATTAGTGAGCAAGGCAACCCAGTGTGAGGAATAGGTTCCCAAAAGCCAGAAAGCATTAGGGACAGCTCCTGTTCCCACTGTTAGGAGGCCCACAAGTAGACCAAGCTACACAACTGTCACATGTAAGTAGAGGGCCTAGGTCAGTCACATGTGGGATCCCTGGAAAGATCTCCCATGCTCATGGATCAGTATGATTAACAGTAAAAATGGTCATCTTACCAGAAGCAACCTACAGATTTAATAAAATCCCCATTAAAATCTGAATTGAGTATTGTGTTGAAAAAACAATACTCAACTTCATATAGAAAAACAAACAAACAAAAAAAACCCAAACAGGACAGCTTAAACAATCCTGCACAATGAAAGATTTTCCGGAGGTATCACTATCCCTGATTTCAAGCTCTACTACAAAGCTATAGTGTGGTAGTTTGAATGTAATTGGCCTGTATAAGCTCATAGGGAATGGCATTTTGGGGGAATTGTGTCACATAGGGGTGGGCTTTGAGGTCTCCTATGTTCAAGTTAGGTCTAGTTCAGTTCATTTCTTGTTGCCTATGGATAAAGGATGTAGAACTCTCAGCTACTTCTCTAGCACCATGTCTGTCTGCACACCATGTCACACCATGATAACAATGGACAAAATCTCTGGAAATTTAAGTCACACCAATTAAATGTTTCCCGGCTGCTGTGGGCCGGGAATTGGTGGCGCACACCTTTAGTCCCAGCACCTGGGAGGCAGAGACAGAAGGATCTCTGTGAATTTGAGACCAGCCTGGTCTCCAGAGCGAGTTCCAGGACAGCCTCCAAAGCTACACAGAGAAACCCTGTCTCGAAAAAACAAAACAAAACAAAATCTTAACTAAGACATAGTAATTCAAAACAGCATGGTATTGGCATAAAAACAGGTGAATCAATAGAATCGAATCAAAGACCCAGATATAACCATACTTATGGACAGCTGCTTTTTGACAAATGGAAAAAAGAAAACATCTTCAACAAATGGTGCCGGCATAACTAGGTGTCAGAATGTAGAAGAATGCAAATAGATCCAAGTCTATCACCCTGTACAAATCAAGTCCAAGTGGATAAAAGATCTCAATATAAGCCCAGTTACAGGGGCTGGAGAGATGGCTGAGAGGCAAAGAGTCCTGACTGCTTTTCCAGATGTCCTGAGTTCAATTCCCAGAAACCACATGGTGGCTCATAACCAACTGTAATGAGATCTGGTACCCTCTTCTGGCATGTAGGCCAGACAGAACAGATAGAACATACATACAGACAGAACACTATACATAATAAATATCTTAAAAAAAAAAATAAAACCCAGGGGCTGGAGAGATGGCTCAGAGGTTAAGAGCCCTGGCTGCTCTTCCAGAGGACCTGGGTTCAATTCCCAGCACCCACATGGCAGTTCACATGTCTGTGGCTCCAGTTCCAGGGTATCTGATACCTTCACACCAATGCACATAAAGTTAAATAAACCACAATAAATAAAAAAATAAGTGTTCCTAAAAATAAAAATCCAGTTACAGTGAACCTGATAGAAGAGAAAGCGGAAAACAGCCTTGAATACATTGGCACAGAAGACAACTTCCTGAGTAGACCAGTAGTACAGACACTAAAATCAATCAAGTCTCCGGTTGGTTTTGTGAGCTGGAGGTGCAAAGAAAAGTTCGATTACATGATGCCCAATGTGGGGTGCCATATGTGGAGTCTTTCTTTGTCCTGCCTGTCAGCTCCCAAATAATGACACAGAGACTTCTTATTAATTATGACTCGTAGCTTTGACCTCACCTCTAGCATGTCTTGCTTCCTCTTGAGTCTGGCTGGTGACTCCATCATTCTTCTTCCCAGAACTCCCTCTGTCCAAAAGTTCTGCCTGCCTATGCTTCCTACCTAACCACTGACCAATTTGCTTTTATTAAACCATAGTGACACACCTTCACACAGTAATCAAATAGCTCTCAACAGGACAACCTTTGACCTACAGTCTGTCCTGTCTATGGGATGTGCTAGGGTAAGGGTAGCACAGAGATTGTGGGAATGGCCAACCCATGACTGATTCTAGCCTGAGACCCATATATCAGGAGACTGAGCCTACCCCTGACACTGCCTAGAGTACCAGGACCCAAAGGTTGGATGGCCCAAAGACCTAGTGTCTTAAAGACATTTTGAGTTATATTCTTATCATATATACATGTGTTGTTGTTGCAGGGCTAGATAATCAAACCCAGGCAACCACTCTACTACTGAGCTATAGTCCCAGCCTGTTCTTCCAAATCAAAATAGTGTCCAGGGAGTAGAGAAAACAGTACCTGCTGCTCACACAGAGAATCTGGTTTCAGTTACTAGCACCCCCAAAGGAGGCTCACTTAAGTCTGTAACTCTAGTTCTCGAGGGTCAGATTCCTTCTAGCCTCTCTTCACAAACACAAGCAGGCAAACATGAATACTTATTTTGATTTGAGACAGATTTCACTATGTAGCCCAGGCTGGCCTAGAATTCACTGTGAAGATCAGCCTGGCCTCAAACTCAGAGATCTGCCTTCCAAGTGCTGGGATTCAAAGTGTTTGCCATACACCCAGCTAAAAATGTTTTTCAAAAATGCACCTAATCTCAGCTAGGTGTGGTGGCTGAGTTTAATACTAACACTCAGAGGTACAGGCAGGTGGATCTCAGGGAGTTCAAGGCCATCCTGGTCTACATAGCAAGTTCTAGGACAGCCAAAACTGCACAGTGAGACCCTGTCTCCATAAAAAAAGAAACAAAAACCTTGGTGTAAAATGGTGGAGGTACAGGTCTGTAATCCCAGCACTCAAGAGGCAGAAGCAGCATCTATGTTCAAGGCCAGCCTCGTCTACAGAGTGAGTTCCAGGACAGCCAGAATTGTTACACAGAAGAACCCTGTCTGGGGGGGAAGGGTGGAAAAGACGGGACAGACATGGGACCCAAACAAACAAACAAACAAAACAGCTGCATTGAACACAAGCTTTTAAAGGCACAGATTTTTTTTTTTTTTTAAGGCAGGGTGTAAAGGAAGGAGATAAATTACCAGCCAAGCCAAACAGAAAACAGGGCTGGGTCAGAGACACTGCTACAAGTTCACCTTTGGCCAGCATCTGTACCTGTTTCCTCTGGAGCTCAGCCTGTAAATCTGAGTTCTGCTTCTGGAGGCTGGCACAGCTGTCTTTCAGCTCCTGGTTTTCCCGTAGAAGCTCCTTATTGTGTTGCTCTATCTCTTCCACCTTTCCCTGCAAGAGAACACCATAGCAGCTTTATTCAAGTCCTTCCAGCAGGAACTTCCCACAAGCTGGGAGGAGGAGCAGCTGAGTGATTCCCCACTCACTGGAGTGACACTGGCATAAGCCAGTGAGAGAAGCTATGCAGTGTGGGAAAGGGCACAACATCCTCATGCCTGTCAATCACAGAATTAAGTTTGCCTTTGCCAGGAGAGAAAGAGAAGCAAACCTAAGGCCTAAGAATTAAGCAAACCTAAGAAGTTAAGAGGGACACTGGGCACAGTGGCATATTCCTGTAATCTTAGAATCCCAAATGCTGAGGCAGGAGGACTGTCTTGAATTCTGTGCCAGCCTGAGCCTCAGTTCTGTTACAACTAAGGGAATTGAATAGTTACAGAAGTGCAGAGAAGGGAGAAATCATGCTTTTTTTTTTTTTAAGTATTCTGAAGTCATCTCTCAGTGGGTTAGAGTGGTATCATGATTATGATTTTCCCCAACAGTATCTATAGCCATTCCATAAAGCCTATTGACTTAAACCCCACCCTAACCTGGGACTCCTATAGAAAGTCTTGAGGGGAGATGATTACAGACCTTAGTGGTAACAACCACTATGTCCTCCTCAGTTTCTGGACGGAACTGGAAGGGGATACTTGCTCCCCGGACCACACCACCTTGATCCACATAGCAGAACTGGTAATGCTCATCATCCTTGGGCAGATAGTAGGCTGAAAGTGGAATGTGGCCTTTAATACAATTTAAGAACTATCCCATGTAAAACAAAAACAAAACCGGTCCCAGAAAACTCAAGGGAATTTGTCAGGACATAAAGATGGCTCAAAAGTATTCTCCGAAGTCATAAGACCTAAAGGTCAAAGGCATGGATACAGTAGGATACTTGACCTTGCCCTTGGGTGTGTTATCTAAATAACCACGGGCTTGGTATGAGATGTTGTTACTCTTGACCCAAGACCAGATAATGAGAAATTAGACTTAAGGTGAGGTTACCAAATGCTTGGAGAATTAAGGAAGAAAGTCTGTTCCATATACATGATACCATGTTCCCCTTTTTGATTGGGGTATATAAGAGTGGTGAAGAATAAACTTGGGCACTCAGAATTGACTGGATTTTCCCTCCTGACTCTATCCTGCGTGTCTGTTTTTCTCTTAATGTCTTACCTAGCTTTTCTCAATCCATACTCCCCCTCTCACTTACGAACCAGGGGCAAGTTGGCTGGCTCCGACTGCAGCCCTGCAAACACAGGCTCCCACAGGAATTAATTAGAGTTGGCCAGAGTTCTCAGCACCTTTGACTTAGTATTTTCCTACCTTTGAACTGGACTTCCTGCTGCTTGGTTGATTCCTTGTTTAGGTCACTGGGCAAAGCAACCCACATGAAGGTATAATACTCTCGGGTTGTCTTCCACCCCACCTGCAAGGACAAGAGGCTCTAATTCAGCACTGATGGAACTTGAAAAGTCTTATTTGGGCTACATTTTCCTAAAATGCAATTTTATTTATATATAATGAAGATAGAATGAATTCATTATAAGAACCATGGTTTTTGATTTGTGGCTATTACATGGGAAAATATCTAATGCAGCGGTTCTCAACCCGTGAGTCGATGCTTTTGGCAAACCTCTATCTCTAAAATCATTATGATTCATAACATTAGCAAAATTACAGTTATGAAGTAGCAACAAAAATAAATTGAGATATAACAAACTCAGCTCAAAATACCATTACATTAACTCCAAATTTTGTACCCAAGTCACCAGCCAGTTAAGGTAGCTCATGCCGATAGTTCTGATATGAGAACCTAAAGCAAGAGGACCTCTGTGAGTTTGAGGCCAGCCTGGACTACATAGTGAGCTCTAGGCCAAAAATCAAATCAAATAACCAAATAAACTGTATTATCCAAAATGACACAGAGCATAGTATGGGTAACAATGTTTTGAGGAGCCAGTCATAATGATATCTGCCCATAATCATAGTTACATTGGGAACCTGAAGGACTGAAGCCAGCCAGAGCTACATAGCAAAACCGTGTGTGTGTGTGTGTGTGTGTGTGTGTGTGTGTGTGTGTGTGTGTACTTATGCATACATGTTTGTACACATGTGTATGCATGCATATGGAGGCCAGAGGTCCACATCAGCTGTCTTCCAATTGTTCTCTTCATCTTGTTTGTTTTGTTTTGTTTTGTTCCATATAGGGTTTCACTATGTGGCTCTCGAATTCATGCTGTAGACCAGGATGGCCTTGAACTCAGAGATCCATGCATGGTCCTGGAAGCCCCATATTCTCTCTCCACCCACCATCCCACCTGCTCAGAGTCTCTGAACAAAGGAAAGGTGCTCAAAGCCCAGTTCCAAGTTCTTGGTGGCTACTCCAGCCACCCAAGTCCCCGACTAATCGCTTAGCACAAACCCAGTTTGTGGTAGACATCCTCACTCCTTGCCTGCAGTCTATTAAAACTTTCCTGCCCTGGCTCAGGTGCCTGACTTCTCTAGCACGGATTTCTAGTACCAGAAATCCCACCCAATCAGGAGTTGCTTTGCTCAATATATCTGTTGTTACATTTTTTCAATTTGGCTTGATCTGGCTTACTGTGTGTGGGCAGAGAAACTTATTGTGGGAGGGACAAAAAACCTATTAGAAAGTTGTTATGTTCTTTACAAGTTTGTACTCTATGATGTCTAATACAGACTTGTAATGTCCCAACCTGAATATAACTGTGAAATTTGTCTGTCTGCTTATTTATTTATTTTTGATAGGGTCTGATAACCCAGGCTGGTCTTGAATTTGCTATGCAGCCAATGATGATCCTGAACTCCTGATCCTCTCTTGCCTGGTCTCCCAAGTACTGAAATTCCAGGCATGCTCTACAATGCCTGGCTTATTAGTTTTTCAGATAGAGGCTGTGCTCTTAACCACTGAGCCATCTCTCCAGCTGTTACTATATCTAGAAAAGGCAACGTAGCATTACTGAACACTTGAAGCTTAGCCTAAGAGTGCACTCTTCTAACCCCAGCACTAACAAGGAACCACACAGACCCTGACTCAAAAAATACTTTTCCCCCTGCATTCGTACTTGGTACCAAAGACCACTAGGGTTGTGCTGAGATATTGAGGATTCCCCCTGAGGGTCTGCTAGTCTCTTATCTATGGATGATCTGCAGTCCCATGACTAGGTGCTATTTCCTCATTACCTCCTCCTGACGGGGCCTGTTTACAAATATGTAAATTACCCACCCATTGCAGGCTGAGCCATCATCTCTCTAGCTCTCAAAATAGAATTTTTAAAGCATTTAGATTTGTTTTTGGGACACATAATAAAACTTGGGGATGGTGGGATATTTAGCTTTTAATTTGGGACTGAAATGTTTTTCTGTTTGGCCTAGAACTTCCTCATTATATATCCCTGACTGGCCTGGAACTTTCTTTTTCTTTTTCTTTTTTTCTTTTTGGTTTTTCAAGACAGGGTTTCTCTGTGGCTTTGGAGGCTGTCCTGGAACTAGCTCTTGTAAACCAGGCTGGTCTCGAACTCACAGAGATCCTCCTGTCTCTGTTTCCAGAGTACTGCGACTAAAGGTGTGCATTAAGGCTGACATTTAAAACTGAGGGTCATACACACTGGTGTGTGATGAGGGAAGATCAGGAATTGTAGTTTAGAATTTCTGACTGGGTAACTAAGACTCATCACTGCTTCCTAACCCCTTGATATTAGCACTTACTTTAAAGATGCCAATCCAGTCCTTGCGACGAGGGACGAACTGTTGGGTGAAGGTGTAATAGCACATGACATCTCCTCCAGGAATATAGAACTTCTCCACACTGTTAAACACCACCTGAGAGAAACTGCAATGTTCCAGCAAGTCAGCGGATATGGGGGGCTCATCTATTGTCTTTTCCATGGTAGAGTCCTGCCAGGAGACATGGAATAGAGTACATGAGAACTCAATAAAAAAGAAATGTAAAAAGATAATACAGAGGAAGATTCAGAAAGGGTTTGGGGGAGACTTTCAGGTTCTCAACCAAGAACTTTCTAGTCAAGTTCTGCATCAGGAAAGCAGAATCCTGACAAGAACTGAGACAACAGGCTTGCTTTCAGTTTCACTTTGCACAGTGTGCATTCCTAACTTCCTATGCTATCAGCATTTTCAGAGAACATCTGTAACATCTGCACCACAGGCACCACATGCCCAGACTTGGCTCATAGCTACTTGTTTCTCTTTCTCCTAAAAAACAAGCAGTCTACAGAAAACAGGGTTTTTCTTTGTAGCTTTATAGACCAGGTTGGATTGGAACTCAGATCCACCTGCCTTGACTCCTGAGTGCTGGGACTAAAGGCGTGCGCCACCACAGCATGGCATGAACTGGCTATTTTAAATTCTAAAATCTCTACTTTTCATCCAAGCAAACCCCATGACAAGTTAAATTCTTTGGATTTCAGCTTTCCATTTAATTCCATTTATCCCACAATAATTAGACCTTTCCATATATAAGAAACTATGCCAGGAACCAATTTAGGACCAAGAAAGACAAGAAATTCTGTGATATGCAGTGGTGACAAATGTCTTCTGAAATCAACATGGTGTCCTTCAAATTCTAGTGGTCTCCCTTCTTCCCTGGATCCACCCACCCTACCCCTACTTCCCTCCCCTGCACACTGGGCAAACCCTTTACAGCTTTGCTGACTAGTTTTTTTATGTCAATACAAGCTAGAGTCATTCTGGAAGAGGGAACTTCAATTGAGAAAATGTCCCCACCAGACTGGTCTGTGAGCAAGCGTTTGGTGCCATCTTCTTGGTGCTGATTGGGCGGAGTGGGGGGAAGCTGAGCTCACAGTGGATAGTGCCAATCCTGGGCTTGTGGTCCTGGGAGCCATAAGGTTTAACAAGACATGAGCAAGCCATTAAACAGCACCCTTCCATGGCCTCTATGTTATCACCTGCTTCCAGGTCCTTCCCTATTTGAGTTCCTGTTCTGACTTCCCTCAGTGATGGAGTGTTATCTGAGAGTTGTAAGCTAGAATAAACCCTTTCCTTTCCAAGTTTCCTTTTTTTTTTTAAGATTTTATTTATTTATTATGTATACAACATTCTGCTTCCATATATATCTGCACACCAGAAGAGGGCACCAGATCTCATTATAGATTGTTGTGAGCCACCATGTGGTTGCTGGGAATTGAACTCAGGACCTCTGGAAGAGCAGTTGGTGCTCTTAACCTCGAGCCATCTCTCCAGCCTCCTTTCCAAGTTTCTTTTGCTCATATCTCATCATAGCAATAGAAACCCTAACTAAGACAGCTATACCCCTGGTCCCACCTTCTAAAGGATGGAATTGAACAATTTAATCAGCTGGGCCTTGTGACTATTGCTTACCTATGTATAGCCCTAGCTTACCTGGAACTATGTAGACCAGGCTAGCCTTGAACTTCTGCCTGAGAGCTAGGATTAAAGGTGTGAACCACAAATGCCTGTCTCAAACTTCCCAGAAGTCGGTGTCTCTTGTTTGATAAACATGAAGCTTCCAGACTTGGTGTCTGTCTTAGCATGTCTGTGGACTCAGAGGCCGCCAATGGTCCTGGGCTGCAGAATTCAATCATTCTTAGAACAAAGTTTAAATTATCTTGGAAAGGGGTTGAAGAGGAGCTAGGCTGGACAGCAGCAGCATTTCCCCTTCTCCCTCTTCACTAATGGCAGAGGGAAACCCAACACATGCCCATACCAATCCTAATCAACTCAGTCGGTAAAGAAGTACCACATTCACCTTTTTCTGAAGGGAAATGGCTGATTTTTAAGATTAGCCATTCTAACATGAGCATGATGACTTGCACTACCAGGACTTGGGAGCTCTGAAGCAGGATGATCATCATGAGTTTCAGGACAGCCTGGGCTACACAGTGAGACCCTGTCTGAACCATACCAAACCATTAGTGATTCTTAAAGCTTCTCTGTCTGGGCTGGTAAGACGGATGGAGGTACTTGCCACCAAACCTGAGTTCAATCCCTGGAGCCCATACCCTGGAAGATAACCGACTCCTATAAGATATACTCTGACTTCCACTTGACTATAACAGCACTTGTACCTAGACATACACAGACACACATACACATAAGTAAATAAATAAACTTTAGTGTTTTGGTTTTTCAAGACAGGGTTTTTCTGTTTAGCCCAGGATGTCCTTGAACTCACATCAGAGAGCTGCCTGCCTCTGCTTCCTCAGTGCTGGGATTAAAGGTATGTGCCACCACCACCAGGCATACATAGACATTTTAAAAAGCCTCTCCTTCCTTTGAGGGATAAATTTCTCTGGGAGATAGGCTTTAGAAATTACCTTTCTAACAATGCCATCTGCAAATGGAGGGGAGGGGGTACAAAAGGAAAACTAGAATGAGTTAGCACCAGTTTCCCTCTCTACCACCCACAGGAATGCTGGCGATAATTCAGAGGCAAGATGAAACATAAGAGAAAAATTAAAAGCCCAGAGAGCTATGAAATTATGAAAAAGTAATGGGGACATATTAGGTCCATATTCTAATTTTTTATTCTTTTCCCAAAATCTAAGGTTGGTCATATAAGTAGTGACAGGGGGAAAATGATTTTTCTTTTTGATTTATGTATGGGCATTTTGCCTGCATGTATATGCATGTATGTATGTGCACCACTTGTGTGCACTTCAGCCTGGGGCCCATGGAGTCACAGATGGTTGAGCCATGGGTGCTGGGAATCAAACCCGGGTCCTCTGCAAGAACAAGCAAGTGCTCTTAACCAAGGAATCTCTTCAAGACCCACAAAAGGGATAAATCTTAAAAGCAAAAGTATCAAGCAGCTAGGCATGACTGGCATACATCAATAATCTTACTATGTGGGAGATGGAGGCAAGAGGATTCAAAGTTCAAGCCCATCCCCAGCTACATACTTAAGTCTAGATTTCTGACACTCTGTCTCAGGAAACAGAACACCACTACAAAAACATATCAATCTCAGAATGGTGTAGAAATTCCATAAACTGTCTGACATGGTTGCTATTTTTTTCTCCCCTTCTAGCAGTTTCCAAAAGAATTAGGGCCCTCGGGGGAACTGGCAATAATAATGTATTTAAAAATGAGTCACAGGAATAGTCCCTAAGAAAACCTGACATATTTTCATCTAATGAGCCTTTTGGTTTAATATACTACTCCCAAAACTATTCCATCAAGCATAGGCCCTCTTATCCTGAAGCAAGGCAACAACAGCTAGTTCTACTTCTCATTTGGGGTGAATCTGCAAACTACAGTGATAGGTTTTAACAGAAAAAAATTTAAGTTTCAAAGACTTCTACATTAGCCTTTCATATCAGTTGGGTACGTGTTTCAAGAGAAATAAACTTAGTAGGCATGGTGGTTCTTGCCCATAATGACAGCACTAAGGAGGCAGGAGGAGGCAGCCTGGTTAGTACTAGGCCAGCCCAGGCTACATATGGAGACCCTGTTCAAAAATAAACAAGGGCTGGAGAGATGGCTCAATGGTTAAGAAAGCACTGTTTTGCAGAGGACCAGAGTTCAGTTCCTAGCATTCATATCAAATGGCTTACAACCATCTGTAACTGCAGCTCCAGGGTATCTTAGGCCTCCAAGGACACCTGCACATAGCCACACACACACACACACACACACACACACACACACACACACACACACACACCAAAACAAACTTTTAGGACTGTAAAGATGGTTACTTTTCCAGAGGACTGGGGTTGGGTTCCCAGTAACCATATGGCAGCTAATATGATTAATTATATTAGCTGTAAACTGCCATGTGGGTGCATGTGGGGAATTGAACCTGGGTTCTTTGGAAGAGCAGCCAGTACTCCTAACCTCGGAGCCATCTCTTCAGCCCTGCAAATCAACTCTTAATTTGAGAACAGTAAAACCCAAAGATGAGTAAAAGTCAAACACACAAAATTTAAAGAAGCCAACCCCCCCCCATTTAACCCTTTCATCCTACTCATTACTTTCTAAAGCAAGCAATCAGCCAAATGGACAGACGGATGTGAACAGCAGTCCTCCTGACCCTGGCTCAGCAAACTGCAGCAACAGACAATGAGTGCACAGGTAGCCGGGGAAAGGAGCACAGCCAAGAACACAACCACTCCTCCTGAGGTTATTTAGCCACTCACTCCTGTTCACGTTTCCTAAGTTCATTCTCATGCCATGAAGACATAAGACAAAACTATACCACTAGGGGCCTTTTAGACAGACTGTTAGAAATGGCTGTATATTTGGTCTGAGCAAACCCTTGTGCTACATATCACACCACCACAGCAGTGCCAGGGGAAGCATTTCCAGGACAGAATCCAAAGCTACAGAGAGAAACCCTGTATTAAAGAAAAAAAAAAAAGTGTAACTTGCTAGTGTCGGGTAACTTAGGATCCCCTGTCCTTTCAAGGTTTTTGCTGCTTGGCAGCTGTCCTGCTTGCTATAAGGTAGAGTTTCAGAACTCCTGACGGTACTTGAAAAAATAAGCGACCTAGGCATCCCCCCAATCGTGTGTGGTACATAAGCCACAAAGACCTAGTGAGTTAAGTCCTTTGTTATATGTGGGTTCTGCAAAATGACAATAAGTATAATAGGTAAGTTAATATATGACACTCAAATTATCCTCCTAAATTCCATCCATGGCCACTTGTTGATTTGCATCTAGGGCAAAGAATTCAAATGACAGAAAAATGTTGTTAACACGTCGATTGGTGTTGGAATGAGAATGGAAACTCGCTGGTACAGAGGGAAACAAGGACCTAAAGAGAAAGTAACTTGGTCAGGGTGACGCATCGGGGCGCTGAAAGCCCGCAGCCCGCAGTGGTGACACAGGAGAAGCTGGGTGTTCAGAACCCCGGAGACCAGGGGCGGCGGGACCGGGTGCCACGGCGAGCCTAACACAGGGCCACTGCGCCAGGACCCTGGCTCCTGTCAGAGACGACTGTCCTCCCGCGGGTCACAAGTCCCGTGACCCCGCAGCCCCTCCCTTCTCTGGAAGAGTCGGCCCGGGCCTCCCAGGCCGCGCGCGGAAGGCGCTCCAGGCCCTCCCGGAGCCACCCTCGCCGACCCACGCCCCCCAAGACGGACTGAGGTGAAGCTGAAGCCCCCTACACCGTGGCCTGCCCGAGGTCCCGTCGCAAGGCCCAGAAGTCCGAATTTGGGTGGAACCAAGGGCCCAATCGTTCCCTTTCACTTCAGGGACTCACCTGGGACAGCAGCCAGCAGCGGCGCAACAGCAACAGGGAGCCCAAAGGCCCGTGGGCGGGACTAAAAGCAGAAGGGACAGCCAGGCCCCGCCCATGGCGTCACAACACTCACAAGCCCCGCCCCCGCAGTGCCTTGGGTGACCCTCTGGGTTTTGCTTTTTTATCTACCCTAGAGCAAACTTTTTTTTTTTTTTCTTAAAACTCATGCATCTTTGAAAGGGCATTGAAGAGCTTATCTTGCTTTTCCTGCCTCTACATAAAAAACTTCATTCACAAATATATATCCCCATAGGGACAGATTAGACTTTGACATTTCATCCTGTTTCACACACAAAAAAAATCAGGCTTGGTAGGAGATACCTGTAATGCCAGCATTTAGGAGGTCAGCTGTTCAAGACCAGGTTTGGCCGCGGTTTGGCCGCAAAGCAAGTTTGAGCCAGCCTGGGCTATCTGAGACTTTGTCTCAAAAAAAAAAAAAATCATGACTCACACCTGACCTTAAAGGAAATCTATAAACTTTTCTGAGTCTCCTAGAACTTGACTCAGAAAGCAAGTTTTTGTTTGTATCTATTTATTTTGTGTGTCTGCTTTGCCTACATATATTTATCTTCACAACTTGTGAGCCCGGTGCCCAGAGCGGTAAGAAAAGGATGCTGGATCCTCTGGAACTGGAGTCACCGTGTGGGTGCTGGGAATACAGCCCAGGTCCTCTGCATTAGCAACAAGTGCTTCAGTGGGGTGGGGGCTAGGGGCGAGGCACGGGTGGGGCGGGCTGGGGGTGGGGGTTGGGGTGCTTTGTGGGGTGGTTCAGATCCCAAAGAGGGTGTGTGGAGATAGCAAGGGGAAAGGCGGAGACTGACATGATCTGAGGGTGAATCGGCTGCTGAGACTTTATTGAAAACAGGAATGTACCTTTTATAATCTATAATTGCACATAAGATTAAACGGGGTGTGGTGGGGTGTGGAGGAATGTGATCCAAGTTGTGGTCTGAGATCAGGGATTGAAGAAGCTAGCATTGACCTTCCTAGGCATGGGTCATATGTCAATGGCAGGGTCACAAGTTCCTCTTGCCAGAGATAAGAATGACCCCTTTCGTCTGGGCGTTGGTGGCGCATGCCTTTAATCCCAGCACCCAGGAGGCAGAGGCAGGAGGATCTCTGTGAGTTCGAGGCCAGCCTGGTCTCCAGAGCGAGTGCCAGGATAGGTTCCAAAGCTACACTGAGAAACCCTGTCTCGAAAAAAAAAAAAAAAAAAAAAAAAAAAATAGAATAGAATGACTCCCTTTTTAGCAAGCAGGCACTTTTTTTTATTTTTATTTTATTTTATTTTTGTTTTGGTTTTTCGAGACAGGGTTTCTCTGTGGCTTTGGAGGCTGTCCTGGAACTAGATCTTGTAGACCAGGTTGGTCTCAGATCCGCCTGCCTCTGCCTCCCGAGTACTGGAATTAAAGGCATGCACCACCAATGTTCAGCCTCTTGGGCTTTTCCTAACTTGGTTTGATTTGGTCTGATTTAGATTGCTGCATTGGTGGAGAGGCTTATGGGGTGCAGAAACTTTTCAGAAAGTAAAAAAGTGCTGGAGAATTGTGATCCAAAAAGTTGAAATGCATGGAAGGCCTCACCATCCAGGGGGAGCAGAAAGGATATGTGATAGGTAGGGTTTTAGTTGGGGGAGTGGTAGGGGAGGATGGGAGGGAGAAGGGAACTGGGATTGTCATGTAAAACAATCCTGTTTCTAATTCAAATTTTAAAAAAAGCAAAAAAAAAAAAAAAAATGCTGAAACCTGGTCAAGCAGCAGTGGTCTCCATGCAGTTCATGCCACAACCCCTTAGCCCCTTTGTTGTGTTTTCGAGACAGGATCTCTTTTAGGCTAGCCTTGTAGTAGACATGTAGCCGAGCTTGGCTTTGTAGTCCAGATCCCCTCAAGTCCTGTGATGTCATCTGTGGACTGTGTCACTCAGCCTGTTGGTTGTCAGTCCTCACTTGTCTTTATGGTAGTCACGGATGGAGCAGAATCTCTCTCCCCTTCAGTCTTGACTAAAGTCTTCTTAGCCATTTTAACAGGGTCTCACTGTGACTCTATCTTAGTATGGCCTTGAACTCAAGGCACTCTTGCCTCAGCCTCTCAAGTGCAATATTACAGGTATGAACCACCACGATGGCTGCTACTTTTTATTTTTTAATTACCCAGAAGATACGAAACACTTGCTGCCTCTGGAAGGCTAAGTTTAGAAGTGTCCCTTCTCAAAGGCAGTCCCACAGTTGAAGCTAGAAGAAAGTGTTCTGTGTCACATGGCCAGGCCATTTATGCTTCTGAAGCAGTCTTAGATTCCAGACTGGGGAAAAAACATCCTAATTTCTGCCTTCTCGAAACATCTTGGGTGCACATTCTCTGAATGCCTTCTCTAAAATCAGGAAGTTAGATTGCTAGAAGGGCTCTGTAGGAGAATTGCTTGCTGCACAATCCATGGAACTTGAATTCTATCCTGAAGCCCAAGCAGAGGTAGAAGGAAGAAAACTAACCCTGAAAACTAGTCTGTTGATGCACATGTGTGCAGTGGCATGGATGCCAGCTAGGTAGAGAGACCCTACTTCAATGCCCAACCCCCACCCCAAGAAAAAAGGGCAAGGAAGACTTCCCAGTCAGGATCATACATGCCTATAATTTCAACACTAGGAAACAGAGGCAGAGGCAGAAGGATCTTTATTTTATTTTATTTTTTGGTTTTTCGAGACAGGGTTTCTCTGTGGCTTTGGAGCCTATCCTGGCACTCACTCTGTAGATTAGGCTGGCCTAGAACTCACAGAGATCCACCTGCCTCTGCCTCTGAGTGTTAGGATTAAAGGCGTGTGCAACCCCCCACACACACACACACACTTGCAAGGCAGAAGGATCTTTGAAAATTTGAGGTAGCCTGGACTACATAGTAAGTTCTGGACCAGCCAGAGTTACATAGTAGACTTTCCTTCAAAACAAAGACAAAAACAAAGCATGAGGCTGGAGAGATGGCTCAGCACTTGAGTACTTGCTGTTCTTGCAGAGAATCTGGGTTTGATGGGCATAATTCCTGGCATTCACATGGTAGCTTACCACCACATGGGATGTCTTTTCTTACTTCCTATACATCCTCTTTTGACCTCCTTGGTGACCAGGCATGCAGATAGTGCATGGACAATATACATAGGCAAAACATTCACATACAAATAATATAATAAGTTTGATTCATGTTCTTTTTCTTTTTTGCAATATCTCATGTGATTCTATCTTGGAACTCTGACTAGAGGCAGTGAGAGAATGAAGAAAGGACAGATGCACAGACCATGAGCAGAAAAACTGGGGTCAGGTGGGTTGAGTGAACTCTGATGGAGTCCACCAGCAAACAACCCAGAACCCCGGAGTGTTCATTAGTGTTCATCACAGAGGCAGGAGTTAGCTAGTCTATGCTTGTTATCAGTGAGCAGTCTCAGGCTGTAAACACCTAGTAGGAAGAAGCTGTAGTTGTTGCTAGTTTTTGTACACCCTGATCTGTCTTTCTCACTTGGACCCCCCAGGAAGCCTTTGCCATTACTCTGAACCTGGCCATGAGGAGGCTTTGCCATGCACATAGGGCTGAGGCATCAGGATCTTTGGTATAGCAATGCCTATGCCATGTTAACAATGCACATTCACTCAGGACCTTTTTTTTTTTTATGTATACATGTATCCCTGCACACCAGAAGAGGGCAGCAGATCTCATAACGGATGGTTGTGAGCCACCATGTGGTTGCTGGGAATTGAACTCAGAACCTCTAGAAGAGCAGCCAGCACTCTTAACCCCTGAGCTATCTCTCCAGCCCTCACTCAGGACTTTACTCGCTCAGGGATTCCTCTGTTCCCAAACATATGTATTTGTGTGTGTGTGTGTGTGTGTGTGTGTGTGTGTGTGATGTGTATGTGTGTGGGGGTGGCAATGGGGCATGTGCACATGAGTATAGGTGCCCATGTAGGCCAGAGGACACATCAGATAACCCGGAGCTGGAGTCACATAGTGGTAAGCCACCTGACGTAGGTGTATGACCTGAACTTGAGTCTTCTGCAAGAGCAATATGTGCTCTTAACTGCTCAGCCATCTCTCCAGCCCCTTGCTTTATTTTTTATGTATAAAAACCCTATGTGATAGTTACAGCTGGAGCCTGGGTTCTCTGCACAGGGGCTCTTGTGTGGGTTTTCACGTTATGGTTCCTAATGGGGAGACTTAGTAAACAGAGTCTCTTTACACATGTCAGGGGTCAGATAACTGTAGGTCTTGGAGATGGCATCAAAGGTGACCTTGGTGAAGTTGCCCAGGACAACAGGGATCTGTCACCTTGCATGGGACAGCATGGGACTTTCCAATGGTGTTCCCCTAATAGCCTCTCCACACAAAAACAATGGAAAGTTTAATAAGATGATGGGCCCTACGATGGCCAGTGGCTACCTCCTTGGAACACTTAATGCCCAAACCAATGTGATTAGTTTAGTCCCCAGCAGTGACAAAAATCAAAACAAAACACAAACACAAACAAAACAAAACAACCACCTTGAAGCTGGTCCACTGACTAGGTTTACTTTTGTACTACCATGATTTCTCAAAACTTCAACCTTAAGGGGAAAAAAATCAGTAATCGCAGACTTTTTTTTTTTTTTGGTTTTTTTGAGACAGGGTTTCTCTGTGTAGCTTTGGAGCCTATCCTGGCACTCGCTCTGTAGACCAGGCTGGCCTCGAACTCACAGAGATCCACCTGCCTCTGCCTCCAATCGCAGACTTCTTGATGGCAAGGAGAGCACGTAGATCTCTTCTGGGGACTTGATTCTTTATGTCCTTGACAGGAGGCCCAGCTTGGTGACATGGGTGCCTCCAGGGATGCCACCCACTTCAGCCCAAACCTGAGGCCCCTGGCCCTGGTGACTCTCCAGCTGCACCAGGGTTACCTACTGATGTTTTCCTAAAGAAGCCTTGGAAAACATTGTGGAATTGGTTCTTTGCTTTCCCTTTATATGGGTTCTGGAGTTCAAAACCAGGTTATCAGGCCTATGTATCCAGCACCTTTATGTGATGACATCCTGCTAGCTCAGAGAAGGTAATTTTTTATGTGATATAAACTGAAATAGACAGAGGTAAGTGGCCACTGTCTTGGCTAGTACACATGATGGTGTCTAGGAGAACCCGATGTGGACACTGAAAGGAGGAGGACCAAGAAGCAAGTGTGGGAACATCCTTGCTAATGCTAGTTACCTTGTAGCAATTGCTGCCTTCACCTCTACCTTTACTCCATCCTTGCCCAGCCTGGCCCTTCCCGGCTTTTGGACTTCCAATTCCTTGGGAAAAGAGGGTGAGGAGGAATTTTTCTCCTTGCATTTAGTTTCCTGTCTCTGGAACTACATAGGCTTCTCAGGGTACAGATTGTTTCCATGCCCAGGTTCAAGAAAGAAGGGGACTGAATGAATAATCAATGAGAAGAGACTGCTGATTCGACTGAGCTATCACTGGTTTTGTTTGTTTGTTTGGGTTGGTTTGGTTTTTCAAGACAAGGTTTCTCTGTGTAACAGTCCTGGCTGTCATGGAACTCACTCTGTAGACCAGGTTGGCCTCAAACTCATAAAGATCCACCTGCCTCTGCCTCTGCCTCCTGAATGCTGGGATTAAAGGCTTGCACCACCACTCCTGGCTAATGTCACTGGTCTTTAACATATTTATGGGCCAAACGTATATAAAATGGTAGCTTTAAAACTTGGGATAGTCAGGCTGATTGGTGGTGGTGCATGCCTTTCATCCCAGCACTCGGGAGGCAGAGGCAGGTGAACCTCTGAGTTAGAGGCCAACCAGGTCTACAGCACAAGTTTCTGGACAGGCTCCAAATGCTACAGAGAAACCCTGTCTTGAAAAAGCAAAACAAACAAACAAACAAAAAAACGCTTGGGATAGTCACATTTTTCATTAAATAAACCAGAGATTTTGTGGGTCACACCAGCTATTCCTGAACTTGGGAGCCTGAGGAAAGAGGTTAAAAGGTACAGGGTATCCCTCAGCTACATTGCTAGTTTGAGGCCATCCTGGGCTATATGAAATCCTACACCCTGCCTTACCTCACCCTCCATAATTATGGAGTTTTATCCCCAGCTCTGGGGAAAGAAAGGGATGCTAGGCTTCTTGCCCATGCTTCTAATCACAGTACTTAGGAGGATTAGAAGGACTGTCATGTGTGTAAGGTCACCGTGGACTACACAGCAAGGCCTTGTCTCAAAAAGGCAAAAGAAAAAAATAAAGGAATATGCCAATTATCTCCCTTGTGGTGCCGGTGCTTCTATAGAACGCATTTCTTTGTTTCAAGGAAACTTTCACACCAAGAAAAGGACGCCTTCGGGGCGGTGGTGGCCCATGCCAGGCAGTGGTGGTCTTATTGGAAGAAATATGTCTCTGGAAGCAGGTTTGAGAGTTTGAAAACTCACACCTTCTCTAGTTTGTTCTCTCTGCTTCATGCTTGCAGTACAAGATGTGAGCTCTCAGCTGTTCCTCCAGCAGCTATGCCAACTGCCTCCACTCTGCCATCATGGACTCTTTATAATTGTAACTCTTTCTCCTTTAAATTTCCTCAGTCAAGCTGTTTTATCACAGCAACAGAGAAGTAACTGATATATAAGAGCTCAGGACCAAATGTGGCACATCTCTATATGAGGAGAAAACCTGTGTCATCATAGCTTTCCACTGCCACAGCCCACCTTATTTGTTGGGACCCTGCTGGGCAACCTACAGTGCCCTTGGTGTTATCGGTTCCCCCTTGATTAGGCGATCAGGTGTTCACTTCCCTCCTTCCCTCTAGGCCTGAATGCAAGAATACAAATTATCCGCCCATTGCCAGGGTTCTTGGGGACATGGACCTTGACCTGAGTAAATTTCCACTGTGGCTACTGTTGGTATCTAAATCTACTCCTCTCTGAAATGACCTGAAATGTCTTGTTTTATTTAACCCTCAGATTCCCTCGCCCGAACCCGTGAAATGTTGTAACGCTGGCCTCAACTTATTTGTTGAGGTTAGGGTCTACTACTGAATCTGAAGCTAGGCAATTAGATAAGACTAGCTAACCAGCAAGCCCCAGCGATTCTCCTGTCTCTACCGCTGCAGTGTTAGAATGATAGGCACATACTAAAGGCTGGCTTTTTAACATGGGTGCTGAGGATCTGAACTTCTGTTTGTGCTACGGGGACTTTATGGACTGAGATGTTGCCCCAGACCATTGTGTATACATTTCTACAACATCCCCACATGAATTACAGAATCTGTGGTAGGCAAAGTTTCACCTCCTCAGCACCCTTTGCCTCTTCCCCACTGCCTACCTTGAATCCATTTTTTACTTTATTTTGGCCATGCCATGAAAAAAGTGTTGTCAGGATAGGCTATGATTTGGGGACCAGAATAAAGATCTTCTTTCTTTTCTTTTTTTCTAATAAACTACTTGAAAGGATCCCAAGCCTGGGAAAGAGAGCCTGCATGTCAGTTGCTGAGCAAATGAAACTTCTGAGGTTCTGTATTGTTCCACTGTATTTATTGAGTCAGGTGGGTACCTTAGGAACAAAAGCAACGGTGAAAATAACAGGCTGGGATCTGGGGCCTTGTTCTCTCTCACACATACATACACTCGTGGCTTATTTGGAGTTCTCAGGTGGGGACCCAGTTCAAATATTTTGACAGCTGTAAAGACCTTTAACACTCTGCTTCAACCTCTGACACCTAGGCCTAAAAAGTCCCTTACCAAATGTGTTGTTTCTTCTTTGTTTGTCTCTTTCTCTTTCTTCTGGGACAGGGTCTTAGTATCCAGGCAGACTTTGAACTAGCTATATAGCTGATGATGACTTTGAATTTCTGATGCCTCTGCTTCTTCTTCTTCTTACTGAGTACTGTGTTACAGGTACGTGCCAAAATGCCCTGTTTAAGAGGTGCTGGGGAATCAAAGCCAGGAATTCGTGTTTGCTTAGCAAGTGCTCTACTAATTGAGCTAATTCCAGCCCTTCTTTTTTTCCTCCTTCATCTCCTCTTCCACTCCCTTTATTTCATTTCTCATTTCTTGTTTTGTTTATTGTTTACTTTTTTGTGTGTTATTTTTCAGGGGAAAGGGTGCATGCCACGAACTCTCCCACTACGTGCAGTCTGATTTCTCACATTTGGGGCAACTACAGGGGACAGCTCATCTGGAGTGCAATGGATAAACTTATTTTAAGACAGGGTTCCACTCTGTGATGTGGACTCACCTAGAACTCACTATGCAGCTCAGGGTGGCCTCAAACATTATCAACACTCCTGCCTCTGCATTCTGAGTGCTGGGAATACAGGTATATAAAACCACATCTGCTCTGTTTTGTTTTTGTTTTGAGTCAGGGGTCGCTTTTTGTTGCTTAGGCTGGATTAGAATTTTCTACATGGCTGGGCGTTGGTGGCACACGCCTTTAATTCCAGCACTCCGGAGGTAGAGGCAGGCAGATCTCTGTGAGTTCAAGGCCAGCCTGGTCTCCAGAGTGAGTGCCAGGATAGGCTCCAAAGATACACAGAGAAACCCTATCTGGAAAAATCAAAAAAGAATTTTCTACATGATCCAGGCTATTGGATTCCCAATTCTGCTTCAGTCTCCAGGTTGCTAGCTCTATGACACTAAACCCCCACTGTTTTTCCAGTCTCTGGTTTACCTAGCACAAAGGATGTCTTGGCTGCTGGTCTCTGGTCTGTGAGTATGCCTGACTGTTGAAGCCTGGCTTTGTCTTACAGTTGGGGCAGCACTACTGCTCACCTTGCTTGGTCCCATTGTCACCCCTGAAAGGACAGCCTCCTCCTAGACATTGGCCTATTTGCTCCCACTGCAGCCGGTTGACTCATAAATAATCAGTTATCAGGATTTTATGGAGACCCCTGTGCAAACCATAAATCTTTGCTGTTCCGTCCAGTATCCTCTCCTTCATTTCCATCACAATATGACTCCAGAGGGACGGGTGGGGGTGGGATGTCAGGGAAACTGAAGCCTCAGCCCCATAGAACAGATTGGTGAAAAACTGGGCACATTAAAAGATGGCTGGGGGAGAACTGAACTGCGGCAGTTGGTCTTAGGGAAACATCTGCTGGGTGGCCAGTTGATGGTGGTCGCTTGGGCCCTTCAGGCACCAGAGAGGAGGCAGGGAAGAGAGAAGGCGGGTTTGGATAGTATAGAGGTTTCTGGAAGAGTGGCAGATGGCTGTTGGTTCCACCTTGGTTCCTTTGTTCACTTCAGGATGAACAGAAACATCAGGTCACAGACTGCCATTGTCCTCAGGGCTAAGCTATATCCTTGCCTCTAGCCTCCTGCCTGTTAGAGCAGCAGATGAGAAGCAAATTTCCAATTTAGGGTTACCACCTTCTCAGCAGACTAGCTCTCCATGGGTGTGTGTGTGTGAAAGTTTATTAGTAGCACCTGTTGACAACCCCCAGTACCTCTTCCTGAGGCTTAGAGACCAAACCCAGGACCCCATGTGTACTAGACAAGCTAGCTCATGCCTTTAATCCCAGCACTTGGGAGGCAGAGGCAGGTGGATCTCTGTGAGTTTGAGGCCAACCTGGTCTACAGAATGAGTTCCAGGACATCTAGGGCTGTTACCCTGTCTGGACCCCCCCCCCAAAAAAAAAACAACAACAACCCACAGTGGCTTCAAATCAGTCCTTTGGTCTTTCAACAAATTCTAAATTAACACTTGCAGAAAGGGCTTTGTTTTTTTTTTTTTTTTTTTTCTTCTGCCTATCTGTCTTTGCAGTCAGATGGGCAGTATGGGTTAAGACAGGAGGAAAGAAAAGACTGAATCCAGTCACTATCAGATTCTCCACCATAAATACAATCAAATGAGACCTCTGCCTTCCTGCCCCCTTAAGTCTCACCGACTCTTCAGTAGGTATGGGCGGCCTTCTTTAACTGGTTCAGTGCAAACCATGACACCACCACCCCCAATTCTGGAGGAGACATCATGATTCAGTAAGTCCCAGGGGTCATTATAGGTCTGCGACACTCCTTTTACTGTGAAAGAAGCTCACCCCCTGAGAGCCCAAGGCCCCTACAGTTACAAATACGCCTGATAAAACTACTGGTCTCAGCTGGGCCCAAGCCTTTAATCCCAACACTCGGGAGGCAGGGGCAGGAGGATCTCTGTGAGTTCGAGGCCAGCCTGGTCTCCAGAGCGAATTCCAGGATAGGCTCCAAAGCTACACAGAGAAACCCTGTCTCGAAAAACCAAAAAAAAAAAAAAAAAAAAAAAAACCAAAAAAAAAAACCAAACAACTACTGGTCTCGTTCCCCTCAATCCACGTCAATCCACAGCTGCCTCGTAAAGCATCCAGCTTCTGGCTTGGGATAAATACGGCCTGTAGGGAATCTAAAACTAAAGGAAGCCTATCTTCTAGTTGACCTGAAGAGCAGCAGGTGGATTGCGGGTGTTCCGCCCGCCTATGCGCAGATGGATACCCAGCCAAAGCCGGAACCCGAGTCTGGGGGTAACCCCGGCAGGGGGCGTGGCGTGGGCGTGGCTTGGCGTGGGCGTGGCGTGGCGTGGCAGAGACAAGCCGTCACCGCTCCTCGCGCTAGGCGTCCTTTGCGTCTCCAGGGACAACCTCTGCGGGCGCCGCCGCGACGGTTAATCAGATTCCCGACCGAGGGGGCATGGCCGCCTGCTGCAGGGGCCAATCGAAAGCCTGGGAGGCCCAATATACAAATATGAGGGCCGGGCGGACCCGAGGTTAGGAGGGACGCGGGTTGGGGCCGCCTTACCGGGCTTGTGGCAGCCAATGGGCTCCTTGCTGGGAGGAGGTGTGGGCCAGCTAGGGTGGTTGCGAGAGATCAGAGCCGCCCAGCCGGGGAGAGCCGGGGCAGTAACAATCGCGGGTAAGGAAACTCGGAAACCGGGTGCTGGCGTGGCCCTAAATCGCCGCCTTCTAGTGTTGTCTCCCTAAAATACTGTCTCTACTCGAGGCCACCCCTCTCTGCCTTCCGTGGTGTTCCATGATGCCAGCCTCTCACCCTCACGAACCCTCCTCAGCACCACTTCTCTGTCCCTGGTGCTAATACTCACTTCCCGGTTTTCCACAGCTAATGCTATCTGGGGACAGTCTCTTAGATACCAACCATCTCAGGGACACTTGAGGAACTCCTCACCACCCCTCTCCCGCGCCGGGTCCGTCGTCATTTTTCTGCCATTGTCCGAAGAATCCTTCCAGAAAGTTTTGTTTATTTTTCATGCCTGGAATAGTCTTATCCCTCCATTCTCTTTTCAACTCTTTCTTTTGCCTTTCACTTTTCTTTCTTTTGCCTTTCACTTTTCTTTTTCTTTCTTTCTTTCTTTCTTTCTTTCTTTCTTTCTTTCTTCCTTTCCTCTCTCTCTCTCTCTCTCTCTCTCTCTCTCTCTCTCTCTCTCTCTCTCTCTCTCTCTCTCTTTCTTTTCGAGACAGGGTTTCTCTATGTAGCTTTGGAGCCTATCTGGCACTCGCTCTGTAGACCAGGCTGACCTCGAACTCACAGAGATCCGCCTGCCTCTGTCTCCGGAATGCTGGAATTAAAGGCGTGAGCCCAAACGCCCGGCAAATATTATTATTTTATGCACATTGGTGCTTTTGCCTGCTTGTATATCTGTGTGAGGGTGTGGTATCCCCTGGAACTGGGGTTACAGACAGTTGTGAGCTGCCATGTGGGTGCTGGGAATTGAATCTGTGTCCTCTAGAAAAGCAGCCAGTGCTCTTAATGACTGAGCCATCTCTCCAGCCCTCTTTCTTTCTTTCTTTCTTTCTTTCTTTCTTTCTTTCTTTCTTTTCCCCGTCCTGAATACTCTTCTAGCCTTGAGAAAGTTATCTAGAATTTGAGCTCTAGGGAAATAAATATATCCTTTACATTTGGGAACAAAATATAAAGAGAACTAAATGTTCATTAACTATTGTTATGTGCCAAGGGCTCTAAAAGTTTTATTTAGTATTTCTACCAGTATTTCATCATCGTCGTTGTGATCATCATTTTGGGGTGCTGGGGATCCAACTCAGGGACTTGGGCAAGTGCTTCAATATGGAACACCTCCCCTGTATCCTTACTTGACAACATGGTATTTATTTTGAACCAAACACGGCTTGAAGAGCAGTAGAAATACTATCTGGGTCTTTAGAACGGGATGGATATTATCTTTTATTTAGGAGGAAAGTGAGGTATAAAGAGGCTACTACTGCCCAGGGTCACCACTGTAGAAAGGAAGAGAGTGCAAGGCCTGGTCATCGCTTGCCTGCCATCCAGCCTCTTGTGATGCTGAAGCAAGAAAATTTCAAACTTGGGGTCAGCCCAGGCTGCATAGTGAGACCCTGTGAAAAGGAAAAGCAAGAAAGGAAATAGAGGTGGTTTATCTTGGCTAATATTTTCCTGAGTGTCATGGAGGAACTGGGTGGTCATGACCCTGGCATGAAAAGTGCATCTTAAAAACAAATAAGCAAAGGTATGAAAGAAAGGAAGAATATTGCATCTTCTAACATAAAAAAATCCACCAGTTTCTAGCAGAATAAAAGATAACATCTGGGGCCGGGCGTTGGTGGCGGACACCTTTAATCCCAGCACTCGAACTCTGTGAGTTCGAGGCCAGCCTGGTCTCCAGAGCAAGTGCCAGGATAGGCTCCAAAGCTACACAGAGAAACCCTGTCTCGAAAAACAAAAAACAAAAAACAAAAAAAGGAAAGAAATAGTGGGCTTTGAAACACAGAGATAAAAGAGCTTCACCCATCATTCTTGTTAATCAGCCCTAAAACCCTGCTGTTTATAGGATTTGGTCATTCGTTCAGTCTTGTAAAAGAAAGCACTAAAAACTTCTGCCAGGCTGGAGAGATGGCTCAGCGGTTAAGAACAATGACTGTTCTTCCAGAGGTCCTGAGTTCGGTTCCCGGCAACCATATGGTGGCTCACAACCACCTTGAATGAGATCTAGTGCCTTTTGTTGGCATGCAGGCAGACAACTGTATACATAATAAATAAATAAAAAAATCTTAAAAAATAAAAAAAACTTTTCTGCCCTTTGGAACAGTGCCAGGGGACGAAGAGTAGAAAGCATGTATAATCCTTCAGAAGTAGCCACGAGGCCTGTGAGGTGGGGCATGTTTGTGAACCCTTCACTAAGGAGGCGGAAGATCAAGGCTAACCAGCCTGGGTTGCATGAGACCCTCAGTCACAAAGCAAAACAAACACAAGCTTTCCCTCAAAAGAAAGAGAGACAAAAAAAAGAACCTGGTTACCAAGTGTTCTGGCAAACAACCTGCAGAGCCTTTGCCAGGGCCGAGGCAGTATTCATTGCCTCCTCCTGGTGGCCAGCTAGGGCTGTCTAACAAGGATTATTCTTGACTTGGAAGATGAAAGTCAAATGGGAGGACTCTTCAGTGTCTTAAGTATCCTGTTTGGAAAGTTTCGCATGTCAATACAGTAATAACAACTTCTGGTCTTGTGTTTGAAGCAGGTCCTTTGCAGTGTTTTTTTTTTTTTGTTGTTGTTGTTTTGTTTTGTTTTGTTTTGTTTTTTCCCATTTTTTCGAGGCAAGCTGGAATTTTGGTCCTGGCCTCTGTGACTTGGTCTCCAACTGTGGTCAGTTCCCCTCCCCTAATCTAGAGGAGTGTTAGTATGTGGGAGTACTTGCCTGAGGGAATTCTGTTCTGAAAGTAAGTGGGTGGTTGAATCAGACTTTCTTTCTTTTCTTTCTTTCTTTCTTTCTTTCTTTCTTTCTTTCTTTCTTTTTTTGTTTCTTTCTTTTTCTTTCTTTTTTTTTTCTTCGAGACAGGGTTTCTCTGTGCAGCTTTGGAGCCTATTCTGGCACTCGCTCTGGAGACCAGGCTGGCCTCGAACTCACAGAGATCCGCCTGCCTCTGCCTCCCAAGTGCTGGGGTTAAAGGCGTGCACCACCACAAATTAGACTTTCTTCAAATCTTTCCCTGCTGTAACATTGAGGAATTCCTTGAGAGTTTAGGAAACGTTTTGAATTCATTCCTGGGTTTGACCCTGGCATCCCATAAACTGGGTGTGATGGGAGATAGAGACAGGAAGATTAGAAGTTTAAGGTCATTCCTGGCTGCTTAACAAGCTTGAGGCCAGTCTGGGTTTAGCAATTCTAATTTTTTTTCTGATATCAGAAGCTTAGAATGATTGGGGGTGTTGTGGGGTGTGGATTGATGGTAGACCACATGCTTAGCTTTTTAAGGACCTGGGTTCAATACCTGTATAATAAAAAAGCATTCTTTTCAGCCCTTGGTGAAGCAGCTTTATTCTAAGTCAGAGCTGCTTGAAAAAAAAAAGGGGGGTACTAATGTAGGGTTCAGGAGCATAGTGCTCACCCATCTCAGGAAAAGAGTGCCCACCCATCATTCTGTGTGAGGTCTGGGCTCAATCCCCAGTACTACAAAAGGAAACAAAACAGACAGACCCTCTGCCCACAGGCTAATAGTATGCAGGAACAAAACTAGTAAGTTCAACCATGAGAAAATCAAGTCAGGCACCGTGGCTCAGCTTATGACCCTGCACTCAGCAGGATAAGGCCGCCCATGGCTACATAGAGTTCAGGCCTTATGAGAAGATTTATACACTTCACCCATGGCCAGGAAAGAAAAAAAGAGTGGGTGGGCAGTGGTTCTGGAGGTAAAAGGATTGGCCCCCAGGCCTTGATGACCTGAGTCAACATGCCATGGCGCAGTTGTGCGCCCACACACACCTCCCTATACATACACATAAAAATAAATAAAATTCCACTTACAAAAATTAAGAAAGAAAACAGGGGTTGGGGTAGGATAGTGCAAGCCTGTAGTTCCAGCACTTGGGATGCTGAAGCAGGATGATCAGCAGCAAGTTCCAGACCGGTCAGGGCTACACAGCAAGAAAGAAAGAAAGAAAAATAAGGATCTGGGGAGGTAGCTGGGAGGACAAAATGCTTGCTGTGTGAGCATGAGGATCCAGCCTGCAGTGTGTCCATGTGTCCAGCACTGGTGAGCAGAGACAGAGCCAAAATGGCAAACTGCAGGTTCAGTGAGAAATCCCATCTCAGAAAATGAAGTGGTGAGCGGAGAGGAAGGCATTGACCTCTGATCTCTACACATGCATGCACGGGCAAATGTCCCTGCACGAATGTACACACACATATACCACAAATATACCAAAAAAAAAAAAAAAAGTCAATTCTCTCAATGCTACTGTAAACACAAAGCTACTTGCCACTTGGTTTCTGTGTCATAGATATTAAAAGAATGTGAAAGAAATATTTAGGAGTGCAGTGTCTGGCAAGTCACTCAGCTGCTCTTTAATTGTTGGCTGAAGGAATGCAGACCTACTTTGACAAGAGAAATCTGTGTTTTATAAGAAATGTGCGTTTTCTACTTTGCAAGTCCTCTTACTGAGTAACTGTAGCAATAGCCACATCCTCCTGTGGACCAGGGAGATGTTTCTGCAGGCTAGATTTGGGGCGCAAGTCCGCAACAGATAATGCTTTAAGGAGATGTTCTTTCAGGAGTGTTTGGGGAGAAGGCAGACAGATTGGATTCAGCCTTGGACATGAAACAGGTTCCAGAATATGAGGGAAGAGAGAACAAGGGAAGGGGGCATGGTGGCTCACACCTGTAATCCTCACTAACTCTCGGGAGTTGGAGGCAGGAAACTACAACTACAACCACCACCACCACCACCGGCTGGGTGTATAGGATCCGGGTTTGAGTCCCAGCATCAGCGTGGCAGCTCAACATCCATCTTTAACTTCAGTTCCAGAGGATCTGCTGCCCTCCTCTGGCCTTGCCAGGCACTGCACAGATGTGCCACACAGACAAACATAGGTGCAAGCAAAACACCCATGCACATAAAATGAAAATAAATACATCTGAAGAAAGAAAGGAACCAAGGCCAAAGCCAAACTAATCACAGGTAGCAAAGGCTGTTGTTTGCCATCTTTCACCTGTTTCAGCTTCCATCTTGGTGGCTCTCGGATCGTATGTAGCCTAGAGTACAGGACAGGCAGGATGGAGGAACGAAGGCCATGATGACCCGCTCCTCTACAAGTGCATGGGTTTGGTCTCTTGGCCTATGTGCCAGGGCCCTGTCACATAAGAGAAAACAGAATTGGACTTTGTGTGTGTTTGCAACAGGGTTTTAGTCTCATCATTTAGGGCATGATTATGGTTTTCAGCGCCACAACTGCTTTTTTTTTTTTTTTTTTTTTTAATACCATCATGTTCTTCTCTTTGGGGCAGACATAATTTACTCTTGCCACTTGGGCAAGGCCCTAAAAAAAGGCGACAACAACCCACAGTTCCAGAGTTCAAATTCGGGGTCAGTTTCTCCCCAAGTTAACATTAACCTTTAGGTAAACGAGCCACTCCTGTACAAGGGCTTGGTAAAGAGGAGCATTGTTGAAGGCCTGGGGAGTGGAACTGGTCGTTTACCTGTGAGGAAGGGAGCAGCCCAAGGCCAAGACTTGATGTTCCCCAGTTCTCTCAAACGTTGCCAAGTTCACTGGGAACATTGACTCATATGACTGCCCACGTTTTCTCTGTCGTTTGTCCTGAGGGCAACCATGTTTTCCACCAATGGAGAAATAAGCGCTACCCATGGCCAATGCAGCAGTTTGGACTCCTTCCCAGGGGTGGTGGTGAGCATTTACTCAGGGCATGTATTTAAAAATCCTTGGCAAAGCCACAGCAATATGCCACATGAAGGTTTATTGTTAAATTATTCATAGGTAGCCTTCATGGTTAGAACTCTACCTGTCAGCACCAGGTTAGGTTCAGGCAAAGGCCATGGAGGAGTGTAAGGGTGTCGTGGCATCAAAAGACATGCTGTGGGGAATAGGTGTTGTCTAGAATCAGCAAGTTTGGATGGAAAAGGGAGATGATTCCTAAGAGATCCAGCGGCTCTGGTGAGATTGCTATAATTGCCGATTGCTGGAGGTAGTTAGCTGAAATTGTTACAAAAAAAATCCCTTGGGAATATTGTCTTTTGTTTTGAAGACAGAGTCTCATGTAGTCCAGGCTGGCCTTTAACTAAATTCATTCAAATTCTGACCCTCTTGCATCCACCTCCCAAGTTCTGGAAACCACAGGAAAAAGTATTGCCTTTAGGGCTGGAGAGATGGCTCAGAGGTTAAGAACACCAGCGGGGTCTTCCAGAGGTCCTGAGTTCAATTCCCAGCAACCACACGGTGGCTCACTACCATTTTGAATGAGACCTGGTGCCCTGTTCTGGCACGCAGTGATACATGCAGACAGAACACTGTATGCATAACAAATAAATCTTAAAAAAAAAGAATTGCCCTCAAAAGCTGGGGATGGGAGTACACATCCTGTACCTCTGGTATTTGGGGGGATGAATTGCCATGAGTTGAAGGCCAGCCCGGGCTACATAGTGAGATCCTGTCTCAAACAGACAAACAAGAGGCAGAACAATCCCCAAAGAAGTAAAAGACCCTATACATGGAAATATGTTTCTTGTTTTTCTTCTTTAGAAGATGGGATCTCACTATGCTCAATGATCCTCCTGCCTCAACCAAGGCAAAGTTCCTTTGTTAGAGTAGGCAAGCCACAGGTGATATCTACCCTCTCTTTTTGTAGTTGTTGGTTGTTTTGTTTTCTGAGACAGGGTTTCTCTGTGTATTCCTGGCTGTCCTGGAACTTACTCTGTAGACCAGGTTGGCCTCGAACTCACAGAGATCTGCCTGCCTCTGGGTCCTGAGTGCTGGGGTTAAAGTGCATGTGCCACCAACACCTGGGTCCCCTCTCATTTTTAAGGCCTTCTTTAACATGATTTCAATAATAATCTGAATAATAATAATATTTTTTCTTTTAATCCAAAAGGTGTGTATGGACAGAACAGGGAGTAAATAGCAAAAGGCCTGTGGCCACCAAAGGAGAGGGGCTAGAATGATGAGGTTGATGGGGGGGAGAGCATTGTGAAATGGGCTTTATGGCCATAGGAGCCTTGCCTATGAGGGGTGTGATCTGGATGGGGCCCCGAAGACCTGGGTTACATAGACGTGGATAGACTAAGTATGTTCCTAAAGAGCTGTGAAGACTGAACACTAGATACAAAAAACAAAACAAAACAAAACAAAACAAAAACAAAAACAAACAAAAAACAACCACCCATATATATATGTGTGTGTGTGTGTGTATTTGGTTATTTGGGGCTGGAGAGATGTCTCAGCAGTTAAGATGGGGTACTAGTTTTCCAGAAGACCTGAGTTGGGTTTCCAGTACCCACATCTATTGATTTGCTACCACCTATGTGCCTTAACTCATGCTTGAATCTTGCTGTGTGGGAGATTGAGTGTGGCACTGCAACGGTTAACAGACCTCAGCCCGCCTCCTGTGCACCCTGGGGACTGATGCCCTGAGCTAGGAAGGCTTGAGGCTTACTTAGTTCTGAGGTTGTCTCCAGACACACTCACTCACTTTAATAATAAGATTGTTTACCAGGAGGAACCTGCAGAGCAGCTCAGCCTCTCTCTGAAAACCCCAGATGGCCAAAAACCAAGGCCCGGGTTGGCTAAGTGAGTCCCCAAGGCCAGAGTCCTTGACAAGAGTGCCACTGGAGGGACATGCATTTTTTTTTAAATAAACTCCCACATGAGCAAGGGAGGAGGGCCCCCTGCAGGTGGAACAACGCAACTGCAACTTCTGTTCGCTCTGCCTTCTCTCCAGGGAGGGCTGGTGTTTCCCCAGAGCCTCCTCCAGGGCTGGGAAGATGCTGCAGTGCCTGACTTCGGAGAGTGAGGAAGGGGGCAAAGAAAAGGAGAAGTCTATAGAACATCTAGAAGAGCTACAACAATTTGTCACCCTGGCTTTTGTGATAGAGAACACACAAAAAAGGCTTCAGAACGGCCAGCAGCATGGCAAGAAGAAGAGGAAGAGAAAAAGGTTAGTATGAAAAGCAAGGAGGAGTGGGGTGGGGACTGGGCGGGGGCGGAATCAGTGTTGATAAGAACACGAAGGACCAGAGGGAAGAGGGACTTGGCTGATGAGAGGAAAAGGGGACACCGTGGGCTTGGCTTGTCAAGATCACACTACTTTCAGTTCACATAAAAGAAGCCACTCTCCGTGTTCCGTTTTATGGAATCCCATAACACAGTGTGTATAACCTGGAGTCACACCTTGTTCTAATTTTCGTTCTATTTGTGTTTAAATGCTTTTTAAAGACTGGGTGGGGAAGGAGCTCCTTGCTGAAGGGGTAAGAAATTTCCCTTCAGAAGTGTAAGTGCAGGCACGGCGTGTCAGTCCTGGGAATGTCACACTCTTGCAATGTGACAGGACCATGACGACTTGCCAGCCCCGACTGCAGCTTGTGCATTCTGGTTCTGGGTTAATACTCGGCTGCTTGTCTACTTTCTAAATAGCTTCCTTTAGTGGGGAGAGAAGGAGACAATATTTTAGCCAAAAAAATGTGTGATTTTTAAAATCCCTGTCCCTGTTCGGCTGATAGTGTAAAAGCACAGGGGCCGCTGGGGATGCAGCATAGAGTTAAGAGTGCTTACTTTTCAGGTGGAAGGTCCTAGGTTCAAATCCCATTGCTGATAAAATTAAAAGGGATGGAGGCGATGATGTTAATATGAAGCCAAAAGCAAAATTAACCCTAATTGTAATATATAGATAATAACGGAATGTATAAATATATACAAGTAATAAATACATAAAATAGCAGAACTTTAAGGCACAGTTCTGCACCCTTTAGTGATGGGGATGGGCAGGCCCTGCAGACTCAGTGTGGCAGAGGAGGCATGTGGGTCGGGCTCCAGCCCTATGTTCTGGTCAGGGGATCTGTCTCTGTCTTGCTGTTTGCCTTTTTCTCTTTTCCAGATGATTGGTGATTAATCTATCCAACTGCCGCTACGACAGTGGTGAGCATCTGTGTTCAGGGTCCGTGATGAGAACTGAAGGGTGGGAATGAGTCACTCCTGTGTGGGCCCCAGGGTGAAAGACCTTGGTCTGCAATCCTCAGTTCTCCCAGCTCCATAAGCTATTAGGGGAAACTGAGAATCTCATTTTGAAGGTCACAGGTTGGAGCCACAGTGGTGTGCTATAGTCTTACTTATTTATGTATTTGTGGCAGGTTCACTAAGTAGCTCAGGCTAGCCTTCTGAAAGTCACAGGT